>NC_050454.1:13837520-13848991 GCF_903995425.1 Onychomys torridus
CCACCAGTGCCAACGTTGAGAACAAGTTCTGTGCCGTGCCAGTCTGGAAGGATGGGAGGCTCCCCTGGGAAGTGGCATTTGTGTTGTGTTCCGCAGGATAACCAGGTTTTGTTGAAGGGGGTTAAAGAAAGGCCCCGAGAATGTGGAAAGCATAAAGAGCTGCCACCCTAGCCCTCCCTGCCCCGTCACACACAGCTCTCGTCACTGACACGGGGTAGGCAGCACACAGGTCACTCCAGGGATGCATACAAAGCAGGAGCAGCCACTCAAGCACACACGATCCGCCACCTCTGGCCTCATTAAGCATCCCAGTGTCTTACCTGCCTTCCAGGTTTTTAGACTTCAGCTGCTCTTCCCCTTCATTTATCTGCTCTTCTAGCACCTTTATCCTGGCCTCTCTCTGCTCTGGAGTTTCTTGACCGAAGAGTTTGGTAGTCATTCCCTTCAATGAGAATGTTCTTATAGTCTAAAGGGAACAGAAACAGATGTACAGACAAGACGTGAACATAGCATTACTCAGCTACAAGGAAAGAACTCGGCATCTGCCACAACACGGGTGAACCCGGAGGGCATCATGACAAGGGTGGTCTTCAAACCCTTCAGAAATCCACAGAATATGGCATTTAAAATGTTTTAATAACTTGGGAATTTTTCTTTTTTGCTATGACTATGAGACATGTCAGTTCCTGGCAGTACCAATCTACTTCAGAGAAGATATGGGCATTGAAGAAACTGCATATGGAGTTAACTTTCATTGTGGCAAAAGTCCAGTCATTTAGCCACTGGACAACAAAGTATCCTCGAATCAACTGCTGACAAACAGGACAGACAGGACATGAAACAAAGGACTACCGATTCTTGCCAAAACAAGTGTGGTTGTGGCTTCGTCAAAAGGCATCTTCTGAGGCCAGGACAATATGGCACCATCCCTGAAGTGAGTGGCCTTTTCTTCAAAGGCAGCTGAACAGGGAGTGGGCCGATGGCTTCTGATGTGCAGTGGAACAGCAGATGGAATAGTTAATTCTTCAAGAGTAACTAAGCTCACACCTCTCAATAGTAGACTGGCATTTAATAGAGGGATGTGGAGAAGAATGGGATGCCAAGATGAAACCACATACACCACAGCCAAGAAGAATGGACAGCTGAATTAAAAAAAAAATCAACAATTTCCAGAATTTAAAATCCTGAATCATGACATGACACTAGTGGAATTCAGGTGTTTCTGGTACATGGACTGCTCTCACCAAATATGAGGTCAAACTGTTGACTTTGTATACATCCTAGTTCACAAATGAGTCTGTCAGATACGCTAAGCCTATAGGCTGAAGATGATGCCCCAACACTGCGGAGAAACCTCGGGTGACTGCCCAGGCAGCTGGCTGTTTCTGTCAATTCACATTTTTTTTTTTTTGGAAGCTGCTTGCATGCACTACCTGTTTTTATTTTGTATTAGGTAATATTATTTCCTTCTTGGGTCTCTGAAGGAGTTGAAGATTAGTTATAGTTATAGTTTTCCTTGTTAAGAATTTCAGAAAAGAAACTCACTAAGAGGTGTAAGTGTATAAATTTGAAAGACGTTATAAGATAGTTCTGTTAGTAATATAAGTTAGGATAGAAAGTGAATCAGGTACATTTTGGACTTACCAAAATAGGATAGATAATGGAATTGTTTTCTCTGAATTTGTCAAATACAAATGGACTAGACATTTTTAGGTATTTATTGCTTGTATATATGGTATATAGTTATTTTACTTTTGTATATAGTTTTTATTATATTAGTTATAACTTTTTTATTTTTATTAAAATAGAAAAGGGAAATATGGTGATATTTTATTTGTATTGAAATGTGATTTTATTTGTATGTAAATAAAGTTGCCTGGGGGTCAGACCTAATAGCAAGCCATAGCAGAAGTCAGGTGGTGGTGGTGGTGGTGCACGCCTTTAATCCCAGCACTTGGGAGGCAGAGCTAGGTGGATCTCTGTGTGTTCAAGAATACAGCCAGCATGGCGACACATGCCTTTAATCTCAATACCAACCATAGAAGACCTGGAGGTCTGTACAGACAGGCAGTGACAAGGAGGTCGTGTGGTTGGGTTTACAACCAATGAGAAGGCAGAACAGAAAGTCAGTAAGAAGGACAGACACACTTGAAGTAGGTCTCTTGTGGAGAGGAAAGACAGAGCAGCACTGAAGAGTAAGGTTTTCAGCTCTTAGCTACTGCTCTGACCTCTTGGCTTTTAACTCTGCAATTGGCTCTGTGTTTCTTATTTAACAAGATGGTTACATCTACACCTGTTCCACTGTTTCTGGAGGGCTGTGCAACCTTTAGGATGTGTGAGTCTTGCTGGGGAGCATAGGTAACTAAGGGTGGCTTTTTTCTTTTTCTTTTCTTTTGTTTGAGACAAGGCTTCTGTCAGGAGTGTGTATACACCTGTATGAATGTTACATGAGCGTGGTCATATCACAGACCTCAGTGCCTCACATCTGTGGTAGCACAAGCTTTCCCCTGGTCCTAGAACAGATGTTAACACGTGTGCAGAAAGGATTGACCACAGCACCTCTTCCCATATGACTGTAGCCTGAGGCTGCTCTCTACGGAGATCCCCTGTGTGATCAGCTAACAGACCTCCTCATTCAACTGTACAGAACACATGGGGAGAGTTTCTGGGTCCATGGCCCACCTGTTCCCAGCTTTTCTGTCTGTCCCAAAACCATTCGGGTCTCATTCTTTTTTTTTTTTTTCTTTTTTGTTCTTTTATTTATTTATTTATTTATTTTTATTTTTTATTTTTTGAGACAGGTTTTCTCTGTGTAGCTCTGGCTGTCCTCGAACTTACTCTGTAGATCAGGCTGGCCTCGAACTCAGAGATCTTCCTGCCCCTGCCTTCTAAGTGCTAAGATTAAAGGCGTGCGCCACCATCACCTGGCTCTCACTGTGTATCCTTGGCTGTCCTGGAACCCACTATATACACCAGGCTGGCCTTTAACTCACAGAGATCCTCCTGCCTCTACCTCCTGAGTGCTGGGATTACAGGTGTGCACCACCATGCCGAACTAAGGATGGCCTTTGGAGGTTTTGGTCCAGTCCTTGGATCTAGCCATTTTCTGCTTCCTAGTGTAGTTAGAGTTTTCCTGCCTGGCCCAGTCAGGACAAATCTCTCTTACCCACCAGTCCCATAGTCGCTCAGACCCAACCAAGAAAGCACACAGAAACTTACATTGTTTAGAAACTGTATGGCCATGGCAGGCTTCTTGTTATCTACTTCTTCTATCTTAAATTAACCCATTTCTGTTAGTCTATACTTTGCCACATGGCTTATGGCTTACCAGTGTCTTTACATGTTGCTTTCCATGGCGGCAGCTGGCGGTGTCTCTCTCCAATCTTCTACTTCCCAGAATTCTCTTCTCTCTTGTCCAGCCTATACTTCCTGCCTGGCCACTGGCCAATCAGAACTTTATTTACACAGAGCGATATCCACAGCATCCTAGTCTACCACAGTGTGATGCCTCACACCCGCCATCACAGACAGAGATACTCAGCTGTGCCTTTCTGACTATGGTGATGTTGCATCAAAATTTCCCTTTGAAATTTAGACTAAGGAAGAGAGGCTCATTAAGACTTAGGATGTTCCAAAACCCCGACCCCCAAAACTGTGAGCCCAAATAAGTCTCTCCCCTAAGTTGTTTCTCCCATGTATTTTGGTCACAGTAACAGTCTGATTAATTAGTCAAGTAAAAATTATATTTTGTGTGTGCGTGCGTGTGTGCACCAAGATCAGAGGACAACTTGCAGGAGTTGGTTCTCTCTTTCTACCATGTGGGCCTGGGGATTGAACTCTTGCTGTCAGGCTTGGCAGCGGCTGCCTTTACCCAAGTCCCTTCCCCACCAATTTATTTTTTGATGAAGTCTCACCACAGGCCTGGATCTGGCTGTGTAGTCTGGCCTGGCCTTGAATCCAGAATTCTCCTGTCCAGCCTCTCATGTCCCAAGACTAGAGGATCGTGCCAGCACTCCTGGGCCGAGTGGTAGTTCAGAGGGATCCGAGGCTCCTCACAGACTGACTTGTCTGTTCTGGCCACCTCATTCCCCACTCGGCTGGTCCATGAAGATGTTCAAAGGCTTCTGCCCTACTCTTTCTGCCCTACTGTGACGCTGTAGCGAGAGCACAGGAAAGGCAGATAGTTTTCCCTTCGAGTGAACTTGAGAGCATTTAGAGTTCTGTCTAGACCCTGAGTATCACTTAACTCATTTGCTTACTTATTCCTTTTTTCATTGAATACATTTCTTAAGTGTTCACCTTGTGTTGGCTCTTATGTGTACACACTCCCAACAGATATCTAAAATTATATGTGTATGCACATAATTTAAAATGCTTTTAAATATAATTTTTTAAAAAGCCTCCTGCCTGGCATGGTGGTATACATCTTTAATCCAAGCACTCAGGAGACAAAGGCAAGCAGATTTATGTGGGTTTGAGGCCAGCTTAGTCCACATAGCAAGTTCTAGGCTAGCCAAGGTTACATAGTGAGTAGTGAGACTGTTTTTTTTTTTTTTTTCCTAGAGACCTGATCAGATGCACAGAATTTTCTTCAAGAATTAATCAGAGAAGGGGGTTGGGGAGATAGTTCAGTGGTTAAGAGCTCTGGCTGCTCTTCCGGAGGACCCGGGTTCAATTCTCAGCACCCACATGGCACCTCACAACAGCCTGTAACTCCAGTTCCAGGAGATCTGACACCTTCATACCAATGCACATAAAATAAAGTTAAATAAGAATTAAAATTAAAAAAAAAAGAATCAGAGAAGAAACATGAATGTATCTCATCACTTCAGGACTGCATCTTTAAAAAAAAAAAGAAAAGAAAGAAAAAACTAATTCCCTAGAGTGGCATGTTCTCTTTTTAAAAACATATTTATTTTATTTTATGTGTATAGGTATGTGCCTGAGCATATATATGTGCAGCATGTGTGTAGGATCCCTCAGAAGTCCCCAGAGAGCAGAAAGCATCGGATCCCCTGGAGCTGAAGGTACGTACAGGTAGTTGTGAGCCACTGTCCTGCACATGTGCAGAAAGTTGTTAATCGCTGCGCCATCTCTCCAGCCCCTCTCCTTTTTTGGAACAGTGAGGGGTTGGGAAGAGGAGTTTTACACAGGCCGACAAAGCTGTTGTGGCAAGAGTCACCGAAGGGAAACTGAAAACACCTGTAGGTGTTTCAAACGGGACTGTACGATCTTCTGTAAACAGCCCTCAGCCTCCACTCCGTTCGGCCCACCCATCGAACCGGGTCTGGCCGTCACGAGGCGCAGGCCCGCTGGAGATTAGAACAACCAATGGGAAGATGTCATCAGTAGCTGGGCATGGTGGCCCACAGCCACCGTGACACGTGCGTGGGAGGCAGAGGCGAGAGGATGGCCGCAAGTCTGAAGTCAACCTGAGCTGTGCAGTAAGTTACAGGCTAGCCCTGAGATACAGCGCAAATCTCCGTCCTCAACAGAAGACAATAAAGCAAAACAACAAAACAGAACAACAACAACAAAAATCCATCTGAGGCTGAGGTCATAACGCAATGGTAAAATGCTACTTATTCATGTACGAGGTTCACGGTTCTGCCAAGCACACAGAAAAAGAAGGAAGTGGGGAAGCCGGAGGAGAAGTATCCTGTGAAGAAGACAAGGCCTGAGGACGTGCCTCAGTCGGTAGAGGTTGCCTAGCATGCACAAGGCCCTGGGTTCGGTCATTATACACAACAGGTGTGATGGTGGATGCCTATAACCTAAGCATCCGGGGAGCAGAGGTAGAAATATTTCAAGTTCAAGGTTATTTGAACAAAAGCTCTTCCTGAGTAGTATTTTGAAATGAATGCTATTAATGTCCTAGAACCCAAGTCAACTAGTTGGTCTGAAGAGATGTCTGAGAGGAGATGGGTCAGACAGTGACCCTAAACCTTCAGGAAGGGTCTTCTCCTGCCATGACTGCTCAGTAGAATGACTCATCAATGTATTGGTGCCTGAGCCGACGCCAGGCTCAGCTAAGTTGGTAGCTGGGGAGCTGTGAGGGTGTACTGTGCAGTCCCTTTTTTTGAGAGCTCTTGGAGATGTGGGATGGGCGCCTCTGGCTTACCCTGCTCTAGAATGACCTAAGATGCTCTAGGTGGACCAGACATAGACCTCTTCTTCCAGGGCAAAGGCAAGTTCATGGGGATGCCTGTGCGTGCCGGAAGGATGGCCGAGCTAACCAGCAAGTTGATTCACAAGCTCTAAAACTTCAAAAGCAAATAGTTCAAGTCACTTTCCCTATGGCTAGAAACCTTTAAGATGTTAAAAAGCAAACCTTTCTGCTCCAAAGCAGCTTTGAAGTTTAAAAATGTAAAGCAAGCAGGCCATCACCCTACGGAAGGGAACATTTGAAATTCCCAGGGAGCCTGTCAGGATTTCTAAGGATAATAATAATAGGTGAAAGCCGACTGATGTCTAGAGGCAGCGAGGCAGTGAGGGCTAACAGATCTGCAGTCACCCCAAACTTCCAGGTCTTACTGTCTTCTGCATAGAAATAGCCAGTTATAGGGACTGGAAGACCTATAGACAAGAAAATTGTCCAGAATGACTCCTCTGTAGGGCCAGATGATACCTGCAGGGGAAGAAAGAATCTCCATAAAGAGACCATTAATGTCCTCAGAATGGTCCACACTACTTGTTGTGTGACAGTATTCCTGGAGAGACATGAACGTCTACTCACCCCAGGTAGGGAACCAAGGATAGACCAAAGTACAGATACCACCAAAGACCAGCTTGGTGAACCCAAGAGTTTTACTGGGGTTGGATAGAAGAATATGGATGAGGCGTTATGTATAGAAGCAGAAATGACTTAAGACAGCTGCATCACCAGAGCTCACCCTAGCATGGGTGATGGCTCACAAAAGCTGTAGTGTGCCACCCAGCCTGCAGGCAACTCAGGAGGTTGGAGAGTGTCCTTTCCAGGTAGTTCAGTTGGTCTGAGCCTCTTCTAGACAGTTTATCTCCCCCGAGTGTCTCTCAGCAGCCCTTACAGCTTGTATTAGCTTGGGGAGGAAGGGGCCTAGTGAGTCTGGTCAGTTTCAGGGACTTCGTGAAGCTTATAGGTGTTTACTTCCTCAGCTTAATGAGCTTCCCTGTAGGATGGAGTGTTTTCACCTCCCTGTAAACATTCTGTATCTTAGTGAGCTTCTCTCCAAGGTGAAAGATTTTAATCTTGGAGGAAACTGCTATACAATACCACATAAATAGAACTGAGTGATGTAAGAAGAGTCCTTTAGGGTGCTCTCAAACTAGACAATTCTGCCCTCATCCTGTGTTAGAGTACCCATGTGTCCACAAGCCATAAACCCTCTCTCTTCTGGTTGTTTTTTTTTTTTTTTTCTTCTTGGCATAAGATGGTTTACAGATTCTTCATTACCTGGGGTTCTATCCAATCTGTCAGTGTGCTTCTTAAAAACTGATACCCAGAACCAAACACTGGGTATGAAATATCAGATGCACTGGATGTGCAGAGCGGGGGAGGGGACTTAGACACCCAAGAATCTGAGGTTTGCTTCTCTATAATTAGAAAGAGAGCCAATCCTAGGCTAGGTCAGTCCTGGGACAGTGGCATGGACTGAGATGGGCTTTGAGAAAGCCTCTCTCGGGAGAGCATAACTATATGGTCAGAGAAGAATGGGTAAGATTTAGCTCTAATGGGTAAGATTGTTGCACCGAGGAATAGATATGAATGTTGCTTTGCAGTTGACTCCTTTAGTTTTATTAGTAAACATCTTGAAAATGTATGTCTGCTCAGGTGTAGTCTATGGGGATGAAGAAGAGGAAGGTCACAGACGAGGAGATAGATAGATAGATAGATAGATAACCAGGTGAGAAAGAACTCCTGTTTCCTGGGCACAAACAGCTCCATTGGCCTTGCTGTAGTGTTGGCTGAAAAGCCAGAGGCTTTGATGTCCAACCAGAAATGAAACAGAGTCATTGGCTGGTCCCTAGCCAGAAGCTGGTAGAATATTCTAGAAGGCAGGCAGGAACTGATTGCAATAGTGAGTATTGGCTTTGGTCTCCAGATCCCCTGCCTGGAACACTGGGGAGCTCAGTGTTCTGGGAGAGCAGGCCAGAGGCCAAGGTAGTGTCCCCCAAATATTCACCCATGCTGCTCCTCTTGGAGCAGGATGGTTCTCTTTAGCCCCCTTGCTCAGTTCTGTCCTGTGCCAGAGAGTCAGGGCTCCAAAGAATGCTCTAGCCCAGTGGTTCTCAACCTTTCTAATGCTTCGAACCTTTAACACAGTTCCTCATGTTGTGGTGACCTTCAACCATAAACTTATTTTCGTTGCTACTTGATAACTGTAATTTTGCTGCTGTTATGAATCGTAATGTAAGTATCTGTGTTTTCAGATGGTCTTAGGCAGCCCCTTGTGAAAGGGCTGTTCAACCCCCAAAGGGGTCATGGCCCACAGGTTGAGAACCACTGCTCTAGAGGGTGTCCTGTCTACTAACTGAAGTAGCACACACCTGTAGCCCCAGCACTTGGGAGGTGGAGGAGTTCAAGGCAGCTACAATTGTAAATTCTGGTCCAGCCTGGGCTACATGAGACTCTGCCTTGAAAAAAAAAACAAAAAAACGTAAGAAGAGAATGTCTCCTCTGGAAAGAGACAAGAGGCGGATTTCCGAAAGCAGTGAGCCAGAGACAGCTCTGACCTTCAGCAGGAAGCTGCTTGGAGAGCTGGCTGTCTCACAGCGGGGCCCAAAGCGAAGGCTCTCTGCGCCCTACAGCAGGAGGCAGGCAGCGTGCAAACGAAAGGTGATGTCATCATTTGGCTTGCTCAGAATTTCTGCAGTTTGAAAGCTGAACCTGGAGACTGTGTCGTGAAGACGTGCGGCGCCTAGTACAGCGGACCAGGCTTCAGACAGAAGCTCAGGGGAGGGCCACAGTCTCCAGAGGTCCCTGGGCGAGGGACCGTCCCACAGGAGGGCGTCTCTGAGCCAATTAGGCAGCAGCTCCCTGCTCTTTGTTGTTTGCTTTATATTTAGTCTCTAACACACCGCCACTTTATAATATGAGATTTCCTGGTTTTGTGAGTGGCCCGGGATGGATCAGGCATGAGCGGCTTTCCCTCACTGTCTTCCTGGAAGTAGTCTCTTAAAATGAAAAGGCCAAGATGAGAAAGCACAAGAGAGATGTATGGTATGAGAGGAGTTGGTTCTGTTTGCTTGTTTCTGAAATACCGGAGTGTGCCCAGGTTGTGACACTGACTCAAAACCAAACAAAACAGGGTCTGTGGGAGGGCTTAGCCCACAAAGGCAGTTGGCTTTCAAGCCTGACACACTGAGTTCAAGCCCCAGAACCCACCACACACTAGGAGAGAACCAAGTCCTGCAAGGCATCCTCTTTGCTCCACACACATGACATTCATATTCGTGCCCACAAACACACATGCAAAATACATAGGTAAATATAACAATAAAAATACATTTAAGGGACTGGAGAGATGGCTCAGAGGTTAAGAGCACTGGCTGCTCTTCCAGAGGACCCGGGTTCAATTCCCAGCAACTACATGGTGGCTTACAACCATCTGTAATGAGATCTGGTGCCCTCTCCTCTCTGATGCCCTCTTCTGTCATGCAGGCATACATGCAAATTACATAGAATACATGAATAAAGAAATCTTTAAAAAAATAAATATAAAATCACAAAAAGGAAAAAAAGAAATACAGAGGACTTCCATCAAGGGTTGGTCACCTTTTGGAGGGAGAAAATAGTACAGCAAGCTCAACCTATTGTTTAATCTTCCCCCGCCACATTGGGACTTGAACCAGTGCCCTTTCCAAGCACTCTTCCCATGAACTATAGTCCTAGCCCAGACCACATCTTTAAACATAGGGAGTCCCACATGGATCCTCACAATCTAATAGCTCCAACACATGGCCCAAATGCTGCCTAGTAAAATCCACACCACCTCAGCAATACCAGGCTCGTGTTTAAGAGAAGGGAGCAAGTTTGCAAATGGAAATCTGTGAGACGCGTGCCAGCCCAAAGGAACAGCCGTGTTTGAGGAGGAATTTAAATGTGCCGAAGCACGTGTGCGCCCGTCCGGAGTCACGGAGAGCAAAATGTGTTTGTTCATCCATTCATGCATATGCTCGGTTAACAAATATTTGTCGAGGGCGACTCTGTGTCCACAGCGTCTGTTTGGCTTGCAGGTTAGGAGCAGCTCAGCCATAGGTCTCCAGCTCTGCAGAGGGAGGTACGGCATATTCATTAATCTCCTGTGAGAGGCAGGGTAGTCCTGGGCAAGATGGAACACCGTTTTGTGAGCTCTCAGCAGCCATGTGAGGAAATACAGCAGGTGACCTCACATGCATGGCTGGGATTAGGGCACCCGAGTCCAGGCTTGCTCAGCGTTCCCATTCTTTATATCCAAATGTCTCCATCTGTCTCTCTCTGTCTCTTAAACATTTATTTATTGATTTGGTTGTTTTTGTTTTGTTTTGTTGAGACAGGGTTTCTCTGTGTAGCCCTGGCTGTCCTGGAACCAACCCTGTAGATCCACCTGTTCTGCCTCCCGAGTGCTGGGATTAGATGTGTGTGCCACCACCGCCTGGCTTAAAGATTTATTTTATTTTACCCATGTATCTCTTTCTCTCTCTCTCTGTCTCTCTCTGTCTCTGTCTCTCTGTCTCTCTCTCTGTCTCTCTCTCTGTCTCTCTCTCTGTCTCTCTCTCTCTCTCTCTCTCTGTGTGTGTGTGTGTGTGTGTGTGTGTGTGTGTGGTTTATGCACATGTGAGTACAGTTGCTCTCAGAAACAAGAGGGCGTCCAATCCTTTGGAGCTGCAGTTGTAGGCAGTTGGTTGTGAGTTTCCCAGCACGGTGCTGGGAACCAAACTCTGGCCCTTTGCAACAGTAGCCAGTGCTCTTAACCACTGAACCATTCCCTCCAGCACCGTCTCTATCACTTGACTCTTTGTCTTCTCTTTCTCTTTTATTGCAAGGAAAAAAAAACATAAGAGGCTAACCTTTCCAAGTGCACCCTCAGTCCCTTCTCATTTTGACTTTGGCCTTTGTCCCTTGCCGGCAGAGTCTGGTCTCTCTTCTCTCCTCAGTCCCTCCACCGCACCCCTCAACCCCTGACCTCTGTAAACATCCCTAGACTCCCCTCCTCTCTTCTTACACAAACCTCCCTATTCGGCTACTCTTCAAACCACCAAGCTTTTCTGTTTCCAGGGGCAACTGGCTTTCTCCCATGCAGCTTTCTCGCAGTTCACGCCATCCTTTCCCAGCAGACCCGCAGATCCTCTCAGTGGTACCAACACTGCAAAGGTGACTCATGGCGTCTAAGGAGAGAGCATTTCCCCAGAGCTGTCATTCTCCTCCTCCTCTTGAAACAGACCCCTCAGTTTCAGTTGTGTAACAGACTGTTTCCCAGGATCCCTTGCAGCTAGCTGCTGCCACCTTTGTA
>NC_050454.1:13849056-13901556 GCF_903995425.1 Onychomys torridus
AGAAGATCAGAAGTGTTGAGTGCTCAGAGCTTAATAGGCTGTTGTAGAAGCTTGGGAGACAGGAATGACCAGAGAGGTACAGACAACGGAGGTCTGGCTTGTCAACTTTTGGAGGGAAACAAAGACGCTATAGGGGTTGTTTGCGTTGTGTATTCAATTACAAACCTATGGAAATGAAGCATTGCCTTTCCTGGGACAACAGCTACTGGTTAGCTGCAGCTGAAAATCAATGGCTTGGTAAGAAACCAGCGTAATTGAGGGAAAACATTTCCTCAGAGTGAGTATGTGGAAGGTGTAATCCAGAGGGTGTCAAGTGTGCGTCTCAAGCCGGAAGCTGGATTTGGCAGTGTGTGAGTCTCCCTCCTCCTGGTTTGGAAAGCATAAGAGGATCGTGGAGAGTGAGTGAGTCTCGGCGTTGTGAGAAGCTAGGAGAGGCCATTGGTAAAGATACAGCCTCAGTTACAGTGGAGACTCCAGGATATTGGAAACGCCAGGACTGTTGATGACCACCAAGGACAGTGAAGGTGTGGGGTGGAGGCACCCTGAGCCTGTGAGATAGCTGTGTGTTGTGGATGGCAGAGCTGGAGCAGTGGAGCTCCCCAAGTCCTTTGAAGGCCAGAAGATTACGAGAAAGTCCAAGATGCTGGACACTGAGCTAAGGGATTTGATTTATTCTACTGGATCTTGCTTTTGCTTTGATATGAGTCTAACTGTATTCTGGCTCTTCGTTTTTGAAATAAGAGTATTTAACTCTTTTTTTTTTTTTTTTTTTTTTTTTTTTTTTTTTTTTTTTTTTTTTTTTTTGAGACAGGGTTTCTCTGTGTAGCTTTGTGCCTTTCCTGGAACTCACTCTGTAGACCAGGCTGGCCTCGAACTCACAGAGATCCGCCTGCCTCTACCTCCCGTGTGCTGGGATTAAAGGCGTGCACCACCACTGCTCGGCGGTAAATATTACTTTTAAATAAGACTATATAGGTCAAACATGGAGCACTGTTAGCCTGGACAAATAAGGACTTAGGAAATGGTTCCTATCCCAGACTCGGCACTGATCTTCTCCACACTTTATGAAGTAGCCAGCCGAGTGGTTATCTCAGGACACAGTGTCTGCAATGCTGGGCTTTCTTGCTCCGTTTTGTTCCTTGTGCCTGGTCTAGTTAGATGGAGGCTTTAGCTCTTTGACTGTCTCTCTGACCCCACACCCCGACTGGGGGCTGCATGAGTGTGAAAGACTCTGCTGACTGCCTTACTTGGCTGCTGGGACCATCAGGGTTGTGGAGAGCTGCAGTGTGGTAGGTTAAGAGCAGAAGTCATCCTAAGCATTCTCAGACTGTTGCTAGCCATTTGCCTTTACTTTTGTATCCAGCCCAATCTTCCTGTAGCTAATGAATGAACTCTGTTAAGCTGGACAGAACTCTAGCCTCCGTCACCCCCAAAGTTAAGGACAGCTGCACAGTAGGAATCTTTTGCTCTGCTGTGGCTCATCTTGCTGATGCCCCACAATGCAGTTGATAAATGCATTGAATTATGACTTCCTGTCATGAATTCTGTGAAAACTCGGTAAAAGCTCATGTAACCCACTTGGTAAAACATGTCATTCAAGGGAACTTGAATCTGTGTCCCTGGGCCATGGTCACTCATATGTGACTTGGAATAAAGCTGCTTCCTTAACTTAGAGTCACAATTTTCTTTTCTTGTCGTTTTTCTTTCTTGTTAGGGTCAGATCACTAGTTTGTATCAGCACTAACTAGATCACAATGTCTTTTCCTTTTGATTCTCTCCCTATAACTCTTCCCCCGTGAAAACTTTGATTCGGGGTGACTTCTGACCAAGACCCACTAAATGGTCTTTTTTCCTTTTAATAAGTTTTCTTTTTCTTTCTTCCTTTCTTTTAAAGGTCTCAGGTAGTCTAGGCTGACTTCAGACTCACTATGTTGCCAAGGATGACGTTGAATTGCTGAGCCTCCATCTCCCGCGTGCTGAGATTACGGGGATCAGCCACCATGGTTGGTTTTGCTACAGTCTTTTTCTTCAGTCTCTTTCTGGCTACCCAATGTCATCCCAACAGAGTCAAATCCCTAAAGTTGAAAACCTCGGTATGACCCTGGCCAGAGTCCTTCTTCCTTTCCTTCTCATTGAAAACATCCTGAACATTGTCTATGCCGCCTGTCTCCTCTCCTTCATGCCGACTCATTCTTCAGTCCGTCCATTGCCCCCAACTCTAAGCCATCTCTCTGAAGTCATGAGGGCTCTCCCCATTGCCCCATCCCTTGGCAGCTCTTCAACGTATTCAGACACACCTTCCATTGACGCTCTATCAAAAGGACTCCCCAGTGCTCGCCTCCTCCATTCACTCCCTTTGGAAATCTCTTTCCTCGGTGTTGGCTAAACCGGATAACTTGATTCAGATAAATAGAGTAGAACAGAAGTGGGATGGGGTGGCACGGCTCTGCTGAGCACAGGCTGAATTGGACTTTGTAAGAAGTGTTCCCAGTAGGCCCAGGTATTTGAATATTTGGTCTCCGGGAGGTAGTAGTACTGTGTGGGGATGTTTAGGAGGTGTGACCTTGCTGCAGGAAGATGGTCGCTGGGGACAGCTTCTGGGACCATATGGCCTCACTCCTGTCCAGTTTGCTCGCTTGTGCTCTCTGCTTGCTTTTGAGGATGTGAGCTCTCAGCTTCCTGCTCCTGCCTCCACTCCGGCCCCTTGCTGCCATGCCTCCCCCAACTGCGATGGACTTTCACCTCCGGAATCTAAGCCCAGATGAACTCTCTGGTCCTTCAGTGGTCATGGCATTTCGTCGCAGCAACAGGAGGGTGGCTAATACAGTCCTGCTGAGAGCGGGCGACAACCAACTCACCTGCTCCCTTCCTCTCATGCTTCTGGCGTTGTGCCTTGATGAGGCCAGCTCCACATTTCGAGTTGTGCTATGAGAGGCCCGCATGAGAAGGCGCCCACCGCAGTCCGTCTGTCACCCCCAGGAACACAGAATGCTCCGACTGTTTGGGAAAGGGTCACTTCCCAGGCGGGCCTCCAGATGACACTGTAGTCAGGGCTAATCGTTGGCTGCTGCCTTGCAAGGGACTCTGTAAGAGAGGACCCAGCTGAGCAATGCAGGCTCCTCATCCAGAGACTCGTGTGTGTGTGTGTGTGTGTGTGTGTGTGTGTGTGTGTGTGTGTGTGTGGTGATGATGAAGTTTGGTCCTTGTCTGTTCCTGACATGGACCTCCTAAGCCTCTTAGTGTCTCCTGGGTAATACACCCCCACCTCCTGCCTCCAAGTCTCTCCTCTCTCCCTCATCTCCATCTTCTTCCCCTCTCTCTCTTTCTCTCTCTCCCTCATCTCTTCCCTCTCTCTCTTCTCCACTCTCCCCACTTCTGCCCACCCCCCATCCCTGTCTCCCCTCTCCCCCCCTTTTCTCCCTCCTCACTTCTCTCCCCTCCCCTTATGTCTGTCTTATCGTGTGCTGTAGAACGTGAGCACCAGATTTGCTACACATGCTTGCTACACACGCTGTTAACATAAATGTTGATTTCAACTTGACAAAAATCTGCTCTCACCTGGGACATGGGCCTCTGAGCATAGCTGTGGGGATTATCTTAATTGAGATGAGAAGGCTTTCCCACTGTGGGCAGAACTATTCCCTGCCCAGGTTCTGGACAGTATAAACGGAGAAAGGGAGCTGCGCCCATGCGTGCATTCATCTCTGGCTCTCTGCTTCTTTACTGTGGCTGCACTGTGACCAGCTGTCCCAAGCTCCTGCCTCTGTGACTTCCCCCGTGGAGATGACTGTGACCTTGAACTGTGAGCCGAAATCAGCCCTTTCCCTTTAAAGCTACGTCTGTTGGAGTATTTTATCACTACAACAGAAAAGACACTAACAGAGATGTCCCACCACAGGACCACAGCCACAGCTGCTGAGTAAGAAGAGTGTCTCTTGTTATTTAGAATGAGCCCTCTTTTTAAAAACGTGTTTCCCACATTTCTTTATTTGGTGTGTGTCCATGCACATGTGCCATGGTGTGAGTGGAGAGGATTACTTGCTGAGATGATTTTTGCCTTTCACCCTATGGATCCTGGCCATTGATCTCAAGCTGTCAGGCTTGGCTACAAGAACCTTAATCAAGACAGAGAAACCCTGTCTCAAAAAAACAAAAAAAAAAAAAAAAAAAAAAAAGAACCTTAATCAATTGGGCCTTCTTACCAACCCACTATGAGCACCTCCCTCACTTCTCTCTCTCTCTCTCTCTCAGCCTGTATATGTCTGTGTAAATCCCCTGGAACTGGACTTACAGATGGTTGTGAGCTGCCATGTGGGTGCTAGGAATTGAACCCAGGCCCTCTGGAAGAGCAGCCAGTGCTCTTAACCACTGAGCCATCTCTCTAGTCAAACCTCCCCCACTTTTAAATCACACCTGAGTTTACATGTCTAAACAAACTCCCCTCCCGCACGGGCTAGTCACCAGAACAAACAACAAACTTCTCTCAGGCCTAAATATTGATATCCTGTGAAGAGCTGGAGATAAAGTTCTAAAAATAATATCTTGTCATATTGGATTTGGTGAGTTTCTTTTTTTGGGGGGGGAGACAGGGTTTCTCTGTAGCTTTGGAGGCTGTCCTACTCACTTTGTAGACCAGGCTGGCCTCGAACTCACAGAGATCCACCTGCCTCTGCCTCCCGAGTGCTGGGATTACAGACGTGTGCCACCAGTGCCCGACATCTGGATTTGGTGAGTCTCTGAGTTGGTAAATGCATCCACATTTGCCCCCACAAGTGGGTGCCATTTCCAGACTTCACAGAGGTAGAGTTTCCTACAATCCAAACTCTTCTAGACCTCTCTGTATGGGCTGTCTATCTGTCCTGTATCATAATCTGGTGAGTGGGACAAAGTGTGTCTTTGAGATCTGTGAGCCATTTAGTAAATTATCCTGTCTGAGGAGGGAGTCCCAGGAAATTCCAATCCAGGAAGACTGGACTTGGAACTGGCATCTGAAGAGAGGTGAGGAGAAACGTCCACAGCACTGAGCCCCTAGACTGTGAGATCCGGCCCTGATTCTAGGTAAACAGGGTTGGAGTTGAAGTTTGGAATGCCTATCCGGTGTCAGAGAGTTGGCTGTTGTGGGGAAAACCTTATACAGTTAGTGTTAGCAGTGTCCTGTGTACAACTACACAGAAACGGAGTGACTTATTAGGAAACTAGGTGACAAATGGGTTTTGTTTTAAGGTGTTAAGTTTGAGTTTGTGTATGTTTATTTAGAGATGGGGGTCTCCCTGATGTAGCCCAAGCTGTCCTAGAATTTGATATGTAGACCAGGCTGGCCTTGAACTCACAGAGCTCTGCCTTCCTATCTTTCTTTCTGAAGGTACTTTCCACAGTTGGCTACGCCTCCTTTCCCTCCCCACTCAACGTCCTTGTTCTTTTCTCTTGCCCAGCTCTGTGATTTTGCTCTCTCTCACCTCTTGCTGTTTCTTAAGGTTCTCTTCGCTGTGGCTCTGAGTTTCCCTCCCAGCCTCACCCATTCAACGCCTTGTGAGCCAGGGACCCTAAATGTTTACCTCTGATCCTTTTGCTCGCCAGGTCCGAGTATGGAACTGCCTCGCTGATGTTGGGTGCTGGTCTCACAGGACACTCAGACACATCGTGTCCAAACCTGAACGTGCACTTCCCGTACACCCCACATCCTCCGCACTGTCTGTCTCCACAAACCGCTCTCGCTTAGTTTGTTCAAGATAGAGAGCTTTGGGGGAGTTGGTGTTGGGTTATTCACCAGTATTTACTGCTGGGTGTGGTGGTGTATGCCTGCAATCCTGGCCTGTGGGAGGTACAGGCGGTAAGGAGCACCACCCATTAGCCTGGTGTCCATAGTGAGACCTTCTATCTCTCTTTCTTTCTTTCTCTCTCTCTCTCTCTCTCTCTCTCTCTCTCTCTCTCTCTCTCACACACACACACACACACAAACTTGGCACACTTCACTCAACACACACACACACACTTGGCACACTTCACTCAACACACACACACACACACACACACACACACACACACACATGGAGTGGGTGAGAGATTCATCAAGCTATAAGGTGCCACGTAGTGCTCTAGGGTCAAGGGAAGTGACATTCTTGTGGGAAGGGAGACAATGGTGGATGTTATATAGCCTGTCAGAGTCTCTGTTTCCATCCATCCATCTCCCAAGAAGGGCTATCGAGGAAAATTGAGCAGGTGATGGGGGTGGTATGGTGCACTCATTATAGCACCAGGCAGATGGTGAGACAAGAAGAGAGAGTTTAAAAAGGCCAGGACTGTGCTGTCTGGCTATTTCGGCGCTGTCTGGCTATTTCGGCGCAAAAGGAACAGTTGGTTCAGAGGCCTTGACCAGGACCCTAACTGGGGACTTGAGAAGAGCGAGGTGGTCTGAGTGGCTGGAACAGAGGAACGGGGGAGCTTACCAGAGAGAAAACTGGCGCATCCAGATCTTGCAGAGCCTTGATTGTCGCAAGGAGACGGGGTTTTACTCTGAGGACCACAGGGACCTGTGGGAAGGTTTGGCTCAGAGGAGTCACGTGGTCACTCTGGCTGGAGAGCGAGCGAGCGTCCCTGTTCTGTTTTTATCGCTCAGCCCTCAGTCTATTTTTCTCACCTGTTTGTTTCACCTCTTAAATATGCAGCGAGCCATCTGCTTCTCCCATTTCTGATGTCACTTCGCAAGTCAAACCAGCCACATCCCTCATCCTTTTTTAAAATTTTTTTTCCCCCTTGAGACAGGGTTTCTCTGTGTAGCTTTGGAGCCTGTCCTGGATCTTGCTCTGTAGACCAGGCTGGCCTCGAACTCGGAGAGATCTGCCAGGCTCTGCCTCCTGAGTGCTGGGATTAAAGGCGTGGGCCATCAACAGCTGGCCAACACATCTCTCATCTTTTTATTCCTTCGGGTAACTTTTGGGGAGCAGCTTCTGAGTGCTCCAGGCTTGGAAGCTTTGGACACAGCAGTAGCAGCGCAGACTTTGTGGCACCAATGGTCTCCCTTGAATTTATTTATTTATTTATTATTATTTTCTTTTGAGACCTGGGTCTCACCATGCGGCCCTAGATGTCCTCGAAAGTTCACTATGTAGACCAGACTGGCCCCAAACTCACAAGAGTTTGCCAAATGCTGGGATTAAGGCCTGTGCCACCACACCCAGCTTGAATTTATTTTTAATTTTTAGTGTTTTGGTTTTCTGAGAGAGGGTTTCTCTATTTAGTCTCAACTGCCCTGGAACTCACTTTGTAAACCAGGCTGGCCTTGAACTCACAGACATCCACCTGCCTTTGCCTCTTGAGTGCTGGGACTAAAGGTGTGCGCCACCACTGCCCAGCCCCTAAATTTATTAGTTTTAAGAGCCTGCCATTGTTTAGGGTTTTATTTGGTTACTTGTTCATGGCAGCTCCACCTCCCCAAGTGGGAGCTTTCAGGTTGGGGTGTAGCACAGTGGGAGGGTGGGTGCTTTGCCTGTGTGAGGTCTCAGACCCCCAGCACCAGAAAAGAAGTATCTGGTTTGTTCATCATCTGTAACCTCACGGCCCTGAACAGTACTAGTTGAATGCATAAATGAATGAACTATTGCAACAGTCTCCTAACTGACCTAACTATTAGCTTTAAACTGTCTGTGTGGGACTAGAGAGATGGCTCAGCAGTTACAGGCAGCTGTGGCCAAACCTAAGGGTCTGTGTTCAATCCCTGGAACCCATATCATAGAAGAGAACCAAGTTTTCTGTCCTCCACGTGTGCACCACGGTGTGCTACCCCCAATAAATAAATGAAATCTAATGAAAAAATGAACGTTACAGTGTGAGCAAAGGCTCACATGCACGCTTGTGTGCAGGCTGTGATTTGCAGAAATGTCCCTAAAGGACCATGTATTGGTGAAATTGTTAAGGGCCACTCCACGTAGAAAAAAGGAGGTTTATTTTGTGGGGTAACTTACAAATGAAGAAGGGGTAGGTTGCAGGGTCTGGCAAAGGTATGGCGCAGTCCGGTGATGTTCTCTGGAGAACTCTGCTCGGTCTACCTCCAGCGTCCAGGGTCCCAGAACCAAGAGAGACCTGTCCTCTCGATCCTGGGTCTTCAGCTTCCTCCCTCAGCCCCGCCTTGTGGGCGTGACCATTACCGAAGCCTCAATGGGGGTTGGAACTTCCAGGCCAAGGCTGGGATGGCTACCCACTACAACTATGTGTCAGTGGTTTGGACTCTGACCTAGGGCATTGTTGAGAAATGGTGGCCAGAGTAGCAATATGTGCTGGAGAGATGGTAAGATAAATATTGCTTTTGCTGAGGACCTGAGTTCTCTTCCCAAAGCCCGCACTGGGCAGCTCACACCCACCTGTAACTGTGGCTCCAAGGGAACCAACACCCTCTTCTGGCCTTCATAGACACTGTACTCGTGTGGCATAACCACACAGAGGCATATATACGTAACTTAAAAATAAGACAAACCTTTAAAAAGAAGAGCAGCAGGGCTGGAGAGATGGCTCAGAGGTTAAGCGCTATTCTTCCAGAGGTCCTGAGTTCAATTCCCAGCAACCACATGGTGGCTCACAACCATCTATAATGAGATCTGGTGCCCTCTTCTGGCAGGCAGGCATACATGCAGGTAGAACACTATACATAATAAATAAATACATCTTTAAAAAAAGAGAGTGGGAGCGTGGTGGGAAAAAGAATGTTGGCGCTTCAGCTTCCTTCTCTTCCTTTCTTTAACGTACTGGTCATGAGGCAGAGGCAGGCGGATCTCCATGCATTCGAGGCCAGCCTGGGCTACATCAAGAGTACCAGGATAGCCTGGACTACACAGTGAGACCATGTCAGTTGCTTTAACTTGGCATCAGGTGTACTGATGCTTATTGGTCCTCTCTGCTGACACACACCATGTATATGTACATATAAATAAAACATATCTTTAAATTCTTATTATGTAGCAATAAAAATATTAATTAAATTAAAATAATTAAAATTAAAAAATATATTTTATATATTGAGTAATATATATCATAAACGTATTATATGATATATAATTGTACATTATACAATGAATGAATACATTGGTATTGCTAGTATATAGTATTATAGATATTGAAAAGAATAAAAAGTTATTGTATAGATTATAAAATATACATTGTTATAGATGTAATAGTTATCTATTGTATACAATGTTATATATAATAAATCCTTATTCTATCATTTTAATCGCATTATATATGTAACTTTTTCCATTACCTGAATAGATTCGGAATAATTTGCAGGCCTCTGAACGCAGTGCATGTTTCTGGCAATAGGGCTGTACACAGGCCATTTTCTTTCTCTCCAGAATATCACGTACCATGCCCTTTCAGGTCTCAGCTCCAATGTCACCTTGGGGAAGCTGTTCTGGCTCTGGTCTGGGCGGTATCCGCCCCCAGCATCCTGTGCTCATCCCTGGGTTAGAGTACTTCCTGAACTGAATCACATGCTTTACTCCTCCTCCTGGGCACGGTCATGTCTCTTTGTGGTAGGAGTGTTCTTATTTGTTATAGCATTGCTAGCCTCAATTACCAGACGTTCAATAACAAATTGTTCTGTGAATCAGAGAACAAATGTCTAGTGGAATTATTATCCTTCGCACTAGTCCATTCCCCGGCACATAGGAGGCATTCAGGACCTACTGCTGCATGGTTGCCAGATGTGGGTCCTGATCCTCACCCAAGCATCCTTAGAAAAGTGGAGGGTGGGCTCCAGTTTCAGTGTATTCGTGCTGTGTGGCTATACCCTCCTTTCTGCTTGAACAGAGGTCAAGTGTGGAGGAAAGTGTGCACCTGCAGCCTGAAACCTGTACGTTTCTCCACGTGTGAGCCTGCCACAGCAGTGGATGGGAAGCCGCGGCAGATGGACATTCTCTGCATCCTTTCTACTGGGTGCATAGAAGCTGTAATGCAAATATCACACATTTGATTTAATAGTCAAGTCAATACTTCTTGTATGTTTTCTGTGCATTTAACGTTATAGTTACTATATAATCAGAGTTTTATACCATCGCCTCCCCTGCTGAGGTGATTTGCAGGACTAGTGGTGATGTGTAAAGGAAGCGGAGGTTTGTATCTTGGGGGGTATGGAATAAATGATTCCACAGATAACTGACCTTTGATTTTATAAACATTAAAATATTAAAAAAGTAAAAAAGATGGAAACTTTCCCAGTATGCTGCACTCTTACATTGACTTTCCAAAACAAAATGTTCCAAATATTATATTAACTATCCTTGCCGATCGGGCTATCATAGTATACACCAGCCATTTGCATGTCACATCTGTCTTTGCTAGAGAGGACATGCAGGCAGGTAGGTCATATTCAGGCATATGAAGTGTGGTCTGAGGCCAAGTGGGCAATGATTTTAACCTGTTGTTTGAGACAAGCTATCACTCTATGGCCCAGGCTGTCCAGTGATTCATTATGTCCCCTAGGCTGGTCTTGAACTTTCAGCAATCCTCACAACTCAGCTTTCAGAGTTCCGGGATTATAGATGTGAGTCACCACACTTGCATGGCAGTTACCTTTTCACAAACAAAACGGAATCTCAAGCCAGCTGATGTTTGAGCTGTTCTCTGTGCACTTCTTCCCTTTTGTAAGGGAAGAACAAAGCTTATACAGATACATAATCTTCCAGAAAGGGTAAAATGGCTTCCTCCAGGAAGCAGTATTTATTAAAAAGAAAGTGAGTGACTTCATGGGGTGTGTGATGAAAAGGGATTTGCCTTGGGGTTTAGACACTTTAAATCCTCTCTGTCTCCGGCAGCAGTCTGTGTCTTCGCTGAACCCTAGTGGAGGAGGATTTTCTGGCCTTGGGTTTTAGGATTTGGGGCACTGGAGTTGAACCCAGGCAAGCGCTTGCTCTACCGCTGAGCTACACTCCCAGACCAGCTCTTCAGTTCTCAGAGTGGCTACAGAATTCTCTTTAGGAAGGTACGAAATGGTTACTGTTGGGAATAACCAGCCAATGGGTGAGAAGGTAAAGCAGCCACACTTCTTCCCATGTCCTGTCCCCCCGCCCCCACTCCACTGCTCCATGTCTTCCTGTGCCCTCGGCATCACATGGTGGACTTTAGTGTAACCCAGGACCCCCTTTACCCTTTCTAGAGTCTTTTCACTTTTTACCATGTGGACTTTTAATAAATACTTAACTTCCTACCAGCCAGTATTCAGTTTTTTTGTTTTTGTTTTTTTCAAACTGCCCAGCCTTTGTGTTGATCTAAACAATTGTTTACTAACAGGGTGGCTTTAATATGCTTTGATACCTTTTTAAATATATCACCGGGGCTTGATGGCTACCAGACTGCTAAAGAATTTGAGCTCAGGGTGAAGGAAGAGACGCTGCCTCTAAGGACAGAGGACACTGGATGCCTTCTGGCCTCCACACACATGCACAGGCAAGTGCCCCTGAACACAAAAGCCATGCACATGTGTACTACACTCACACACCTTAGTAATAAACAAATGTTTGAAGTCTTTTTTTTTTTTTATTATCAGAAATCTTATTTACTTAGAACCTTTTGTTGCCCCAGATGACCTTGAACTTCCTATGAAGCTAATGCTAACCTTGAACTCAGGATCCCTCTACCTCCACCTCCGGAGGGCTGGATTTACAGTCACGCATTGCTGAACCAGGCTTCAATGTTATTGGTTGTTCCTTCATTTTTTAAGACTGTTTTACTTAGGCTAGCCTCAAACTCTGGACTCAACCAGTTCTCCAGCCTCGGCCTTGCCAGTGGCTAAAACTACAGGTGCTTACTGCCTACATCTGGTTTAAATAAGTAGAATCTTTGAACACCCTAGAAAAATAAAAACCTTGAATTGACACTCTTTCTGTTTAATCGAAACCCACACACAGCTTTAATGTGTGAAAGAGTAGTCAGCTTGTCCTCATTCTGATTAAACTTTTGGCTGGCGCTAGATTAAGATTTCCTTCCTTCCTTCTTTCCTTCCTTTCTGACAGGGTCTCACTATGTAGCCTTGGCTGGCCTAGAACTCTCTAAGTAGACAGGCTGGCCCAAACTCACAGAGATCCGCCTGTCTCTGTCTCCAAAGTGCTGGGATCAAAGGCCTGGGCCGCCATGCCGGCACAGTGTAGCAGGTAACTTTCCAATAAGCCAACTTCCCCAGCCTTACCAAGCTGTGTAGCCGAAGACCATGGGCAGAAGGGTCCTCCGGAAACTCTCCTATATTTTTCCTACAGCTTCATTGCTTATTTTGCCCTCAGCTCCCAGTACGACTTCCATGCTAAACGGTCCACATAGTTTCTCACCCAAAGCACATTTCTCATGTCCTTTTTGTGGAGCTGAAGAGACATCTGCAGAGATTTTGCTTTTTTTCTCACCCCCAGCTCCTTGTAGGAACTTTTTCCCTCCCAAATTTATGAATTTTAGTTTTCAGAAATGTGGCCTGCCACATTCCTAGTAATATCAACAACATACACACACACACACACACACACACACACACACACACACATATATATATATAAACATTCAACTGTGTAACTAGATATTATCCTAAACATTTGTGTTAACATTTAATATACACAACAGCCTTTAAAGGGACTCAGCCTAGTGTAGTTGGGTCACTGTGCAGTACAGCACAGAGCAGTTAGTGAGTGGAGCCAATAACTGACTGTCTTGCTCAGTGTCCTGTTGCCGTGAAGAGACACCGTGACCATGGCGACTCTTACAAAGGAAAACAGTTCATGGGGTGGCTTACAGTTCAGAGGTTCAGTCCGTTATCATCACGGTGCAACATGGTGGCATGCAGGCAGACATGGTGCTGGAGGAGGAGCTCAGAGCTCTACATCTTTGAGCCACAGGCAACAGGAAGTAACTGAGACACTGGGCATAGCTTGAGCATATATGAGACCTCAAAGCCCAGCCCCACGGTGACACACTTCCTCCCACAAGCCCACACCTACTCCAACAAACCACCCCTCCTAACAGTGTTCCTCCCTTTGGGGGGCTTTTCTTTCAAACCACCACAGTGATAGAGTCAGGATTTCAACACGGGAGGCTTTAGCCGGAGCCAGTGGATTTTACCCAGGGTAACCACTAGGCCCTGAAAGAGAGTATCCTTAGTCTCTTGCACACACCCCCCGCCAGTTTGGTTAATAGCAACTTGATCATTCTTCTGTTCTTACATATCTTGACTTTTCACTCCCCTGCTGCCTAGTTTTCTGTCAGCTGACACAGCCAGAATCATTTTGGAAGAGGGAACTCCAATTAAGAAATGTCCCCACCAGACTGACCTGTGGGCAAGCCTGTGGTGAGTTCTTGACTGATAACGGATGGGGGAGGGCCCAGCTCACTGTGCTGATGCCACTGCTGGGCTGGTGGTCCTGGTTGTTGTAAGAAAGCAGGCTGAGCAAGGCATGGGGGGCGAGCCAGTAAGCAGCACCCCTCCATGGCCGCTGCTTCAGGTTTCTGTTCGAGCGTCCCTGGATGATGGACTATAAGCTGTAGGAGAATGTAAACCATCTTGTCATTAGCTTGCATCAAGTTTGTCATGGTGTTTCGTGACAGCAGGAGCCCTCACCAAGACAACTTATGTTTTCCAAACCTTGATACTCTCATAGCCAGGGAACTTTGGTGTCGAGGTCAGAAACACTTTTTTTTTTAAAAAATTTTTATTTTAAAATCAAAGGTAGTTAGTCAACAACTACTTGTATTTTCCGAGCATCCTCTGGCTCCTTTGTGCCAATTAGCCAATGGCACCAGATTGTGAAGTAGAGCCACCACAGATGGGATGAGACACTGTCGCCACCTGTCAGGGATAAGAGACAGGAGCCACGTTGGCCCTGGGCGTCGCTAGCCTTGTCTGCATTTGGCACACCCTTTCCCCCTGAAACAACTGCCTTTCAAGTCACTTTCTCTTTGTGTGTCCCTTTGTGCAACGCAGAGATTATTCTTGGTTTCTCACACAGCCTGGAGAACCCCTCAGCGGTGCTTCTGAGGAGCTGTGGGCTTTCTGTTGTCCTGGACTCAAGAACCCACCTATGCTCTGTATTTTGAGTAGGAGACAGGAGGCCATTCACTTAGTTTTAGAGACAGGATGGTCATCTCTTAGCAGTGTGAGGGGGTGAGTTCCAGGACTCCCCTACAGATACCAAAGTCTATGCATGTTCAAATGCCTTATATAAAATAGTACTTGAAGCCAGACTGTGGTGGCGCACGCCTTTAATACCAGCACTCACTCAGGAGGCAAAGGCAGGCAGGTCTCTGTGAGTTCAAGGCCAGCCTGATCTACAGAGTGAGTTCCAGGACAGCCTCCAAAGCTACACAGAGAAATCCTATCTTGAAACAAACAAACAAACAAAAAATAGCACTTGAATCCAGTTCTGGTTTCTTCTAATACCTCATCCAATGTAAATGCTTATACTATAGTGTTTAGGTTAGAATAAAGATAAGGGAAAAATCTATATGGTAATCTAGGAAGTATTTTCCCCAAATATATATTTTTTTATTCCTAGGTGATAGAATCCACTGATATAGGGCTGACATATCTGGAAAGCTGAGTGTATTTCACTGACCTTGAACTGTCTTTCAGATCTGAAGCAGGGGCTCAGGAGAGGTGTCCCTGGTAAAGAGAGCTCTTAGGAGCAGGACAAGCTAGAGACTGACAAGGTTTAATAGAGGAGGCTCCTCCAGCCCAGTCTCTGACAAGGCCTTGAATTTCATGCTTGGCAAAAAGAAGCCAAGTTTCTGTGCCAGGTAGAACCAGCCCCGACAAATGTCCTCAGGCAGCCACGTGGGGGTAGAAGAAGCAGTCCATCCAGTCCTGAGCCTGGGTCCAAGGAAGCTTAGAAGACAGTTTAGGGGTGTCTGTAGCCCTGGAGAAGTCTTTGGGGATCGGGATAAAGGTATATTGCTTTGGGAAAGAAGCCAGGGGATCAGGGTCAAAGAGAATACATTCCAGAGGGACTGTGAGGGGCTCTGCAGTCCTCCACCGGAGCTGCTGTTCCATGCAGCCCTCTGTGGGCTGGGCCACACCATGGGGGGAAACAATGGTATCTGCAGGCTGAATCTAGCCCACAGACATATTTTGTCTGACGTGTTTTTGTAGTCTCCAGAAGTGGAATGAAAGCTGGGCACAGTAGCACATGCCTACAATTGCGACACTTGGAGCATTGAGACAGGAAGACCAAGTGTTCATAGCCGGTTTGGCCTATGTGAGACTTTCTCAAAATAAACAAAATAAATGAACAAACGCTGAGTGTGTTGATGCACACCAGTAAACCCGGAACCTGGGAGGTGGAGGCAGGAGGATCAGCCGTTCTAGCAAGTTTGTAGCAAGTTTTAAGCCAGCCTGCGCTGTATGAGACCTTGTTTTTTGTTTTTGTTTTTTGAGACAGGGTTTCTCTGTGTTAACAGCCCCTGCTGTCTTGGAACTTTGTAGATCAGGCTGGTCTCAAACTCACAGAGATCCCCCTGTCTCTGCCGTCCGAGTGCTGGGATTAAAGGTGTATGCCACTTAGCCCAGATATAGGGGGGAAAAAAAAGGAAATGAATAAATAAAGTTACTAACTCACCCTCAATTGAGGTTCCTGATTTCTCTTATTTCCTCATCTCCATGTTCCTACCTTGGAAAGCACTCATCTGGTATTGAGAGGCTGTGGTTGTGACCTTTAGACCAGCTGGAGAGTTCTGCCTCTTCTGCCCCGTTCACTATCAACCGTTTCCACATCTGCTTGGTTTTGTTCACCTTCCCTGCCTGGCTTGCTGCATGTGGGATCTGCTACCTGTGTGGCTCCTGACCAGCTCACTTTAATTTCTACTACCTCTCAAGAGTAATCGGTCCATTTAACAGAGACCCTGGTGCCATTTCAACAAGAGTGTTAAGGACTATCGAGAAGGTTCACTTGGCACAGGTGCATGCTGCGCAGGCTTGGTGACCCAAGTTCCATCCCTGGAATCCACTCGAAGGTGGGAAAGAGAGAACTGACTCCACGAAGTTGTTATCTGACAACCACAAGGGGGACATGGCATGAACTGCACCCCCCACATCATACACAGATAAAGAGATTAAAAGGCTGAGACACAAAGTATACCATTTTAAGAGACTTCCTAACTTAGCCATGGTAGTCGTCTGTAATGTAATATTTCAACAAAAGGTGTCTGCGTACTTTCGCAAGCGCTTTGATGAAGGCAGGAGTCGGAAGAGTGAGTATCCCACTCCACAGCCAGCGTTTCTAAGAGGAAAAGAACTAAACTAATGCTCGCCTATGAAATGTTATAAAATCAACACTGCTCACTTGAGAATGCCAGCAAGGATGGGGAAAGACTGGATTTCTCAAACATTGCTGCTGGATGGGAAATGACAGGACCAGGGATGAGCTATCTCAGTGAGGAAAGGTATTGTGGCCTAAATTCAATCCCACGTGGTGGTTGGGAGCACAGACTCTAGCAAGATGTTCTCTGATGTTCATGTCTGAAGGGGCTTGTACCCTCCACCCAGCCAAATAAAGAAACAATCTATATGTACATGGAGAATGGGTGAATGGACTCTGGTGTATCTACACAATAGAATATTACTCAGCAATAAAAACAAATGGACATTTGACTGACATGTGTGGCAAATTATATGAATTGCAAAGGCACTGCATTTAGGTAAAAACACCAACAGCGAAGTCATATGAAGTATGGGGCTTTTGATCAGTGGTAGAGTGCTTAAGGCCTTAGGTCAAATCCCTAGTACAGCTGGGGAAAAAACTTCACACACATACATGTATGTATGTATATGTGTGTGTGCGTGTGTGTGCGTGTGTGTGTGTGTGTGTGTGTGTGTGTGTGTGTTACGTGATGTGCTCATCTAACATTTTTAAAAGGACAAGCCCATAGAAATATAACAGGAAAACAAAAACCAAATAGTAACAAAGAAATAGAGACTAGCTACCTGTTTTGTCCAACTAGGGCTCATTTCCTAACGTTTCTACTCTACTTCTCGGTAGTATGCTAAACTATGATATTTCAGTAATCTTTTGCTAAGGTTAGAGCCCAGAGGCTCTAATCACCACACATGGGCCCCACCTCTGAACACCATCAAGTCTTTAACACATGAGCTGCTGAGGGACAGACAGTTCAGATAAAAACTTTAACAGGTTACGGTATGAGGGGGTTCTTTTGTGATAAAGGAGTGGTCCCTTTTTTTTTTTTTTGGACAGGATTTCTCTGTGTAGCCTTGGCTGTCCTGGAACTCACTTTGTAGACCAGGCTGGCCTCCAACTCTGATAGATCTGATTGTCTCCACTTCCCAAGCACATGTGCCACCAAGGAGTTGTACTTTATTTTCATTGTAGGGACAGGAGCACAGGTCTACACACAAGTATAGCGGTAAACTCTAAACACACATGTAGAAGTGCTTGGGTTAAAAGGTCACAGATACGGAAGAGTTCTGAGGACTAGTTAATGGGTATATGCTCCTGTTCATTTGTTAATTTTGATGTCTTCCTAGGGTTTTGTTATACCATTGGGAAAAACTGGGTGAAGAATAAGTGAGGTGTTTTGCACTGTACCTGTAACTTCTTATGAGTCTACAGCTGTTTTTAAAATTTTATTTATCATCAGTGTGTGCACATGTGGAGGTGAAGAGGGCAAGTCTGCAGAGTTGGTCCCTCTATCTACCTTTAATAGGTGCTGAGTTCAGGTTGCCAGTCTTGTGTCATTTAGTGCCTTTACCCGCAGAGACCTCTTGCTGGTCCCTTTTTTAAAATATTTTTTTTAAAGATTTATTTATTTATTATACATAGTGTTCTATCTGCATGTGTCCTTGTAGGTCAGAAGAGGGCACCAGGTCTCATTACAGATGGTTGTGAGCCACCATGCAGTTGCTGGGAATTGAACTCTAGGACCTCTGGAAGAGCAGTCAGTGCTTTTAACCCGCTGGTCTCTCTCTATCTCTCCAGCCCGCTGGTCCCTTTTTGTTGTTATTCTTATTCATGGGTATGGTGTGTGTCATCGGCCATGTGTGTGCAGGTGCTCTTGGAGGCCAGAAGAGGAAGCCGCTGGAGTAAGGACCAAGTTTGGGTCCTTGGAGAGCAGCAAGTGCTCTGAATGCTGAGCTACCTCTCCAGCCTCTTGTTACTGTTTTAAAAGGGGAAAAAAAGAAGAAATTAAGAAAGAAGGAAAGGAGGCAAGCTGATGGTTAGGACTGGCCTTGGGAAGGGGAGCAACAGCAACATGGACAGCAACCGGGCCAGCAGTGTCTCCAGAGGTTTAAGCTATCACGGGCCAGCGACCACTCTTTGGCCGTCACAGTCTGAGGTCCTCTTTATTTCGCCCACTTTAGATGATTGTTTCTTCATTGTCTCTTATGTTCAGAAACCAAGACTTAGATCTGTTCCTAGTGGCAACCCTATCCACCTTAGTCCAATGGGTGTAACCCTAGGCTTTCAGTTCTTTCTAATTGTCAGTTTCTCCACAGCTTAAAACTCAGAGTCGGCTTCTTTGCTGCCCGTCTTTCTTTCTTTCTCAAATCTGAATTTGATGCCATTGCAGTTGCTGGAAGTTGCCAGAAGGCTGTCCTCCAGATAACTGTCCCTTGCTCTAGCTTATAACACTGTTTTGTTACAATTAGCATTCAGAATATGCACTGTCATCTTATTAAAATTTATGTTTTAGTTGAGAAAGTGAATGGAAAGTTTATTGTGGAGCTGTTGGCTCATCCTTGCATTTCTTAGTTACCTGTGTCTGAATTCGGATGAACTTCTGAGCCTCAGCAATTTCAAACGGGCATCAAGATTGACTAAGTTTAATGCCTGGGGGGCATAGTAACCTTGCAGACAGTAATCTAATTCAGTGTCATCACAAGTGCATAATTTGAGAGTTTGGAGTTTTGCCAAAACACACTATTCAAATGAACATTCAGGGGTGGGGAGGTGGGTGTGGACAAGGAGAGAATTCCAGAAATGGTTATGTAGCTATTTTAATGTCCTTCCCCTCTCACCTCAAAGGTTATGTTTAAGTATTGCAGGGAGGTGCTAAATAAAGCCTTGAGATTAATGAAGAAATCATAATGAAGGCACTCCATCTCAGAAAGTTCCTGATAACCTAACACGTTTGGTGTCTGTTGAACGGTTACGTAGCTGACCTTGTACTAGTGGGTGGGTACAAAGGTAATTGTATGCCATCCCTTTGTATAGGCAAGTCAGGGCCCTGATGTTAGTTAAAAGAGGGTAGGAAGGACTCCATTTAATGAAGGTCACCAAAAGGTTTCCAAAAGACGGGACAAGTGAGCAATCTTAGATCTGCACAGATCATAACCAAAAAGTCTTTGTTGGCACGCAGAACGAGGTTTGGGCCCAACAAAGTCCTGACTGGGATCTCTTGCTTTTTCTCGGTGCCCACATCCTGCATCACGGTTTACAGACTCCAACGAGGTTTTCTAGTTTCAAGGGTGCAGGGTGGCATCTTCCGGAAAAGGTGACACTTGGGGTCGCAGAGGACAGGCTCGGTAAGAGGAGTAAAGAAAGGATGCACGAAATCCTGGTCAAACCTCTCCTCTACCTTCTCGCCCCTTCCACTTCCCAGGGCCCAGACTGCTATTATCCCCATTCCTCACTTCTCTGGGCGCCGGGCTCGCACCCAGCCTCAAGGGGTGGGACGTTCCTCCCAGGAGCTTTCTCAGCTCCGATCTATTTCAAAGCGTCTTCCTTCCAGGCCCATCAGGGGCACCCGCGGCGCGGGGCCAGCTTCCCCGGCCACGCTGCGCTCGCTGCGGCTGACACGCAGGCGCCGGAATCAAAGCCACGCTGGGTCTCGCAGCCAGGTCTCCGCGCCAGGCGAGGGCTGGCGGCCCGGAGCGCTTCCTGTGTGCGGGGCTTCCCACAATGCACCGCGCCGGCAGCGGCGGCGACCGCGGCGGCGCTCTAGCCGCGCCATGTCTGCCTCTCGACTGCTCTGGGAGGAGGAAGAGAAGGAGGAAGAGGAGGAGGAGGAGGGGGAGGAAGAGGAGAAAGGCGCAGGGGTGGGAGCTGTCGCCGGAGCTGCCACAGCAAAAGTTCTCTCCCCTCCCCCTCGCCCTCCTTGCCGGGCCCGTGGGAAGGTCGGAGCCGCCGCCGCCGCCTGCAGTCGGTGACCGCGCGCCTCGGCGCCAGCCCGCGGTAAACGCTCGGCCTGGCAGGCCCGGGCCCGGGAGGGCGGGGGAGGGGAGGGGGCGGCGCGCGGGGGGGAGCGCGGCGGCGACGGCCTGACCCGCGGGAGCGGCGGGCCAGCCGTGGGGAGGGGGGGGGCGGCCCGGGAGGCGGCGGGCGCAGGCCGCGGGAGCGCGGGGCTGGGGGACGCGAGGAAGCGGGGCGAGGATGGTGGGTCGGGGCTTGGAGAACGGAGAATGACGGGGGCGGCGGAGGCGAGCTGGCGGCCTCCGAGGCCTGAGGCCGGTGTCGGGTAGGAAGGAGGTGGGATGCTCGCGGGGAGGCCTCGGGGTGCCAGGCTGTGGGCGAGGAGGCCGGCCAGACCCCAGGGCTCTCGGCCGCCTTGGTGCAGTGCTTTATGCACCGCAGGCCTCGGTCGCCGCTGCTGTCTCCGTGTGCTCTTTGGCTGCAGGGAAGGGCAGGGGCTGGAGGAGAAAGGGGATTGCTTGCAGGAAGCATAGTGGGAGTGCGAAAGGGGAGAAAGGGGCCGGAGGGAAGATGCCGGATAGGTGGAGGAATGCCGGGGGTGGCTGTGGAGCAGTCTTGAGGATTCTGGGGGTGTTCATTGTGCAGATGTTAGGTGTTTCATTATGGAAAGAGCCGAACCGTTTCCAAGGCAAGGAACGAAGGCATAGAGTAGTTGCTGCCGATAGAAGGGAGAGCATTTGAAACTAGAGGAGTGCTAAATATGAGAGAAGATGCGGGGAATGCATAATAGAATAGACAGATGTAGCATAATTATCAAATGCTGGCCCAAGGTCTAAAGAGTTATTCCAGATGGGCCAGAGTGGCCTAGTTCGGAACCTGTTTGGGCTCTTCAGTAGATGACATCCGGTAAGTGTGGGTCCCCGCTGTGGTTGGGGTCATTGAGAATTAGTCACTTAGCTTGTAGATTGGCTTGAGACATTTTAGTGCCGCACTACTGAACTGAAAATCTTTGAAAGAGACCTTGAGAAACCGCCTGGCCTGTGGGGATTCTTGAGGCCACGGAGTTTAGAATTTTAGCAGATTTGGAGTATTGTCACTTACCGGAGGCTGGATGAACACGGTCCTGGCAGACACGGTGATAGGAATTACTTGCCTGGGAGGTTTTCTTCTTCACTCCCTGGCTTCCATGGTTCCAGGAGAGCCGGTGCTGTATTTCAGCCTAGGTTTGCAGGACACAGGATTATAATTGTTCGTGTTGAGAGTCGGTGCATTATAGTCCCGTCTTTGGAGGCTCTATTTGTAGCCCAAAGGAGTCTAGTTGGATTGGTTCTGTACCTCTGGTTGGCGGGAGATCCTTTTCCATTCACAATTCCGGATGTACTTTGTCATTAAGGCATGGTGCTATTGAAGAAAATAACATCTGCCAGCAAAATGTAGGCGTGCAGAATGGAGGCTCTATAATATCTGTGTTGATCTTAGGTTATAAGGAGGTCAAGAGTAGTAGTTAATCATGATGTCTTAGGAAACTTGAGGTGACAGGATGAGTCTAGGTCTGTTGAGGAGGGACAGTTAGCATCCCTATGTCAGGAAACCAAGTTCTTTCTGTTGTATTTACTGAGTGCACATTAGATGTGACTTTCAAGAAGGAACACTGGGGGAGGGCAATGTCTTGGTGTGCCCCCCCCCCCCCAAGACAGGGTTTTTTCTGAGTAGTTCTGCCTGTCCTGGAAACTCACTTTATAAACTGGCCTTGAACTCAGAGATCCACCTGCCTCTGCCTCCCGAGTGTTAGGATTAAAAGTGTGCACCACTGCATGGCTAGGCCAATGTCTTAAAATCTACCTGAATAGTATTCACCTTTTGTTATTAAGAGGAATTACAGACATAATATGTTGTAATATTACTTCAGCTGAAGAGAAGATAATAAGTGTATTAAATGTGACAAATCTGTTTATAGAAGTTGAAGGAAAAGAGATTACGGGGGAAGATGGAGAGAAATTTGGGAGAGGGATGGGAAACTCAGGCATCATTCATTCCGTTAGCAAAAATTTCATTTCTCGGCTAAGGTGCTACTTAAGGTGGGGAGATTTCTTCCATTACAAGTTTTCTTATAGAAATAATGGGGATTTTTGTTCTACAACACTTGGGAAAATTACCTGTCAGTGCATTTAGATTTGCTCACTTTTAAAGATTTTTATTTATGTGTATGTGTTTGTGTGAACATATGCCATGGGTTTGTGGGTACCCAAGGAGGCTAGAAGAGACTGTTGGATCCCCTGGATCCAACTGCCTGACATGAGTGCTGGGAACTGAATTTGGGTCCTTTGGAAGAAGCACTCTTAACTGATGAGTTGTTTCTCCAACATGATTTGGTCACTTTTAAAAAGGGCTTACTTGATATGATGTACCAATTTTCTTTTCTTTTTGTCATCATGGTATGAGAGGTTCAGGTCCCCCCCCCCCCACTAGTACTGTATAGTCAGTTCTTTTACTACAATACATCTAAATATAGTACGTTGTTTTTCTTATGCAAATAATATGACTACATATGTAATTTAAAAAATTGTTCTGAGGGGACTAACAAAGAAAAGCAAACCCTGTTTGTTGCAGTTTTGCTTTCTAGAGACTGCTGCCTGCTGTGTGACCCCCCCCCCCATCCAGCCCCCCCTTCTCTGAGACAGGGTATCACCATGTAACTCTGGCTGCTCTAGAACTCACTCTGTAGCCCAGGCTGGACTCGAGCTCGAAGAGATCTGCCTGCCTCTTCCTTCCAGGTGCTGCGATGACAGGCGTGTGCACTGTGCTGGTCTACATTGTTGTTGTTCAGGACCTGTGTCACTACCTTTCTGAACCATTTGCCTCCTTAAGTCCTGCCATTAAAGGTGTGAATTCCACATCTAGTTTATGCAGTGCTGGGAATTGAACCCAGGACTTTTTTTGGGGTGAGGTTTGAAATGGAGTTTCTCTGTGTAGCTCTGGATGTCTTGAACTGGCTCTGTATACCAGGCTGGCCTTGAACTCAGAGATCCCTCTGCCTCTGCCTCCCAAGTGCTGGGATTAAACACGTGTGCCATCACCGCCCTCTGAACCCAAGACTTTTTGCCTGCTGGGTAAACACTACCAACTGAGCTACAACTCCAGTCCACTGTTTTTTCTTGACCTTGTTCTCACCTTAAGAAAATAAACACACTTTGTACAAAATAGCCGGTTACCTTCCGGCATTTTCATACATGTATATAATGCACTTTGCTCATATTTGTCTCTCTGCTACCTCATGCTGTCCCTCACACGTGTCCTCTATCACAGGCTGCTACTTCTAAGCATTACTTTTCTCAAGTTCAGGTTTTTCTCCAGCTCTCCTAAGTAGTTGGTAGGCTCATATCATTTCTGTCTGGCTTATGTAGCCCAGGGTGGCCCCGGACTCCCCTTGCCTAATCTTCTCCGGTGCTGGGTTATGGATGTATGCCACCATGGCCTGCTCCATCATTTCTCTCTTTACCAAAATGACTCTAGATGTCAGCTTTCCCTGAGTGAAATGGATAAATGAATGTCATTGACATGTTTTCCTCTTTTTTGCTCTCCATTCTGATCTGTAGTTATTTTTGTTTATTAGATGCCTTATACTTTTAAACGATGTGCTTAAGTCTTGATATTGAAATTTTTACTTTAAATTTAATTTTTATTTAACTTAAAACAATATCATTGTGTGTGGGCATATGTGCAGCAGGGTGAATATGTGTGGAGGTCAGAGGACAGCTTTAAGGAGTTTTTTTCTTTCACCTTTATGTGGGTTCCAGGGATTGAACTCAGGTCATCAGACTAGCATCATTAAGCAGCAAAGCACATTTCCCCCCTGAACCATCTTGCTGGACCTACCTAAGCCTCGAGTTTTATTTTATTTTATTTTTTGGTTTTTCGAGACAAGGTTTCTCTTTGTAGCTTTGGAGGCTGTCCTGGAACTCGATCTGTAGACCAGGCTGGCCTCGAACTCAACCGAGATCCGCCTGCCTCTGCCTCCCGAGTGCTGGGATTACAGGCGTGCGCCACCACCGCCCAAGCCTTGAGTTTTAGAGGCTTTACTCCAACTACTTGAGGTTGTATCCCTTGACTTCCCCACTGTGTTAAAAGAGGCTTTAAGGGGCTGGAGAGATGGCTCAGTAGTTAAGAGCACTGGCTGCTCTTCCAGAGAACTCGGGTTCGATTCCCAGCACTCACATGGCAGCTCACAACTGTCTTTAACTCCAGTTCCAGGAGCTCCCACACCCTCACACAGACACACATGCAGGCAAAACACCAGTGTACATAAAATAAAAATTGAAAGAAAAAGAGAGACTTTAAACTCTTCTAATGTTAAAGAGGGCTTTGTTAAAGCGGTTAGAAGCATTGGGTGAAATGATAGAGGGAAGTTTGGACCCAAAGAGACTTGTAGGAAGCAGCATCTTTGCAGCATTAGATTTGCTGGTTTGAGATGGGGAGGAGTTGCTTTAAGGTAGTAGTTGCGTGTTCATCTTGGAATCACCAACCAGGTTGTGTATTCTTTGGTGGTCTTCTGGAGAGTTTTAGCTGATGAAATGTGGGACTGTGCTAAAGTGACCCCTGAATGTTCATTCCAGGTGTCTTAGGTGGTCGTGTTTGTTCGTTCATTGTTCCTTCATTCATTGGAGATAGGACCTTGCTAAACCATTCCACAGTGACCTGGAACTTGCCAAGTTGTCCAGGCTTACCTTGGTCTTAGAATCCCTCTGTTTCAGTGTTTTGGATTACAGGCATGCACCACCATGCCTGGCTGTAACATTTTTTTTAATTGACCTTATTTATTGTGTATGTGCATATACATGCACCATGATGCAGGTATGGAGGACAATTTGAGTGAGTCAGTTCTACCTTGTGGGTCTGTGGGATTAAACTCTGGTCACCAGGCTTTGCAGCAAACTCCTTTCCCCACTCAGCCGTTTCCCTGGCCCCTTGCTCTAACCCTTATGTTTTTATTAAATAATGGATTGGTGGGGACAGATGGTGGACAGATCATCAGGGCTGGTGAGATGGCTCAGCCTGCTGCCAAGTTTGATGACCTGGGTTCAATTCCCTGGACCTCCATGGTAGAAGGAGAGAGAGAGCTGACTCCTGCAAGTTGTCCACTGACCTCTACATGCAAGTGACATGTGTGTGCCCGCGTCTACACATAATAAATAATAAATAATGACAATGTTTTCAGAATTTGTATATGGAGTTCAGCACGATAGATATGGGGAATAAGGTACTGTTAGGAGATTTTGTTTAGTAATTAAACTTCTTGGAAGCCTCTTGGAAGTTAAGATTCTTTCACATGTAGATGTGAAGACTGAAGAGTCTAAATTTCTTATGTGCATTATTCTCTTTAAAATTCTTCTTTTTTTTTTTTTTTGGTATTGCAGATTACATCTAGTGTCTTTTGCACGTTAGGCAAGGACTCTGCCACTGAGCTAGCTTTATCCCCTTTGCATATTCATTTATATTAATTCTCTCCTTTTTCTTGTCTTTGAAAATGCTAACTAGATTATAACCTGTTCTAGAACTGAGACTTTATTTTTGGGGAAACTGAGCAGTTTGAGGTTTTTTTTTTTTTTTTTTTTTTTTCTGCTTGTTTTTTTGAGGCAAGGTTTCTCTGTGTAGCCTGGCTGTCCTGGAACTCACTCTGTAGACCAAGCTGGCCTTGAACTGACAGAGATCTGCCTGCCTCTGCCTCCTGAGTGCTGGGATTACAGGCGTGTGGTAGCACCGCCTGCTAACAGTTTGGTTTTCAGTAAATACCTGTTAAATGATTGCTAGAAGGTAGTGTTGAATTAGTGATGATAATGACCTTCATGAAATTACTGACTGTGAGTGTTACAGACGAAAGTATATAAATGAGTGTTTGGTGCACACCTTTAGTCATAGCAGTCAAGAGGCAGAGGCAGGAGGATCTCTGTGAGTTTCAGCCATCCTAGTCCCATATAGGGAGTTCCAGGCCAGCCAGGGCTACAAAACAATACCTTGTCTCTGAACAAACCGATACAAGTGTGTGTCTGTAGGTGAGTTTGAGAGTATGGAGGACAAAAGAGATGTTTGCATTCGTGGAAGAAGATGGAATGGATTAGATTGGAGCTCTAATCTGGTATAAACATTGAAGGGTTGAGATCAAAGGACTTCTTCTATAATCTGGCTGGATAAGGGTGCTGGTTTTAGTTTGCATTTTCTTAACTCTCTCTGTTTTAAGAATCTTGATTTAAGGGCTAGGGAGATGTCTCAGAGGATAAGAACCCTTGCTGTGTGAGGTTTGAGGACCCAAGTTTCAATCCCCAGGGCCCATAGAAAAAGCTAGAGTGGTTGCACCCATACCTGTAACCAACTCTAGCACCGTGTGTAGGATGGAGGGTGGAGTTTGGGGGTGGGCAGAGATAGGAACAGCTAAGTAGTTCAGCTTCATTGAGAGACCTTGTCTCAAGGGAGGAAGGCAGAGAGCAGCACATAACTGTTTACACACATATCTGTATACACCACACACACACACACACACACACACACACACACCTGCATACACATGCCCACCCCCCAAACAAAACAAAACAAAACAAAACATTTACAGGCATGGTGACCAAAGTCTGTAAATTTCAGTACTCCGAGAGGTGGAGGGTGAGGCAGGAAGATTTTGAGTTCTGGGTTAGCCATAACTATAGCGTGAGGCTGTGCCCCTCTTTACCCCAAGCCCCAAACAATCTGATTTAATTGGGAGAAAAAAATAGATGAATACATTCTCCCTGTTTGGTGAGAATAGCAATTGTGAGACATTCACTAGGATTTCAGGAGACTAGTTTGGTTTTTATTATTTAATTTCGTGTTTACATGTGTGTGAGCACACACCACAGTGCATGTGGAAGTCATGGGACAACTTGCAGGAGTCATTTCTCCAAGCCTGTGGGTCCCAGGGGGTCACCTGGTCGGCAGGCTCAGCAGCAGGTGCCTTTACCTGCTGAGCATCTCACTAGACTGAAACTGATGTCTGAAAATGTAAACATTGCCAGATGGGAATTTTAATGTTTCACAGTAGTGTTGAGACCTTTTGTGGAACACCTTTTCTGAATTACCTTTCAACCTGTAGCACCACCTTGTACGGCTGTCACTGAGTGTCTATTGCATGCTGTTCGGGAGGTTTTTAAAGTATACTTGAGATGTGGTCCTTTTGATTACATTATCCTTTCAGGGTGACGCATTTAAAAGTAGTACAAAGTGTACTATTTTGAGGACCCTCATTGTTGACAAGCCTTTTAAAAACCATATTTTATGTTTGTTTATTTTGTGTGTGTGTAGGTCAGAAGACAGCTTGTGAGAGTCTGTCTGTTTTCTTCCTTCACTGTGGGGATCCCAGAGATCCAACTCAGGTTATCAGGCTTGGTGGCTAGTGTCATCACTTGATGGCCGTCTTACTGGCTCCTGACTAGTCTTTTTCACTCCAAAAGTTTTGATTTTTAGAAGTGATAAAGACCAATCAGTATCAAATAGAGAAAATAGAGAATAGTTTTACTCACAATTAACTCAGTTACTCAGAGACCCAGGAATGGTTTTCTTGGTTGACTTAGTTGGCTTTAGAAAATACTCTGGAAGAAGTTGGGAAGAAGTGGTGACTACTTTACACTTACACTAGTGTGAGCTGAGCAAAATTGGATGGTTGGATGGGTGGAATGCATGGATAAAAAGTAAGGGATAGCTGTGTGTGTGTGTGTGTGTGTGTGTGTGTGTGTGTGCGCGCGCGTGTGCGCGCGCGCACATGCACATTTTGAGTCAGGGTCTCACTGTGTAGCTCTGGCTGTTTTGGAACTCTATGTAGATCAGGCTGGCCTTGAACTCACAGAGATCCTCCTACTTCTGCCTCCTAAGTGCTGGGATTAAAGATGTGCGCCACCACACCTGGCTAGACAAAGGAGTTTTGAAGACTGTCAATAGCATTGGAATTCAGAGTTTTGGGAGTATTAATAGTTAGTAGTGTTACTGGGAAAGAAGAGGAAGACGCAGATAGATATTTGTGGGACCCCCAGGGCGGTGGTTCTCAACCTGTGGGGTGTGACCCTTTTGAAACCACAGTAGCAAAATGACAGTTATGAAGTAGCATTGAAATGATTTTATGAGGAACTATATTAAAGGGTCTCAGCATCAGGAAGGTTGAGAACTGTTGTCCTAAGGGGTTTCAGAGTGGAACCACAGGGCTCCAGGTTTCTTGGACAGCCCTAGAGTGAGCCTACTGTCTGGATCTATTTGAGTGCTTTCTTCCTGTTTCCTATTGGTCTGTTTCTTTTTGAATTAGTTTATGTTGGGTAGATTTTTGAACCCCCTGCAACAATTCTGGGGTCGTTTCCATCTTTATCTAGTACAACTTTTAGTTGATTTTCTGAGTCTACCTTGCAGATTCTTTGGTTGGTGAGTGAAGAACGTAAGTCTGGCATTTCCTGCACTTTTCTCAGAGCTGCTGTCTGAATTGCAGGTGGACAGATATGACTGAGGGCGTGTGTGCAGTGGATACACACATGTCTGTTGACTAACTAAGTGACCGGGAAACTAGTTCAGGAGAGCTGAATTCTCTCTTTCCTATTTTGTTTTATTTATTTATAATTTGCCTTTTTATACAAACAAGAATTAAGGGGATTGATAAAAACGGGCATATTAGAAAGGAGTGAATATAGTTTGAGGAGATATGATTGAAGAAAAGTATATTAACTATAAAATTGTTCAATACAACTGGGGGCTCATGCCTGTAATCCTAGTGCCACAGAAGCAGGAGGATTGCTGCTGGTTGAGGGGCAGCCTTGTCTACATAGCAAGCTCCAGGTCAGCTAGGATACAGAGTGAAATGCTGTACTTAGCCACCACCCACCTCCTCCTCCAAAATGGAAATGGATTGGTTTAGATGATGGAGAACTAGAGCTAAGGTGGAAGAGAGTCAGATTGGGGAGACAAGTAGTTCTGTAAGAAGGAGGAGATGATGATGATGATGATGATGATGATGATGATGAGGAGTCACGTCTAGTGAGAAGCAGGGGAGGTGGGAGGCAGGAAAGAGGGTTGCTCGAGGAGGAGGAGGATGGTACAACTACTTGAAGCACGAGAGTTAACAGAAAAGAAAGAAAGAAAGAAAGAAAAACCATGGGGTTGGGGATTTAGCTTAGTGGTAGAGCACTTGCCTAGCAAGCGCAAGGCCCTGGGTTCGGTCCTCAACTCCAGGAAGAAAAAAAAAGGAGAGTTAATATACCAGAGATTATTTATGTAATTTATAGATACGGAGTTTAGAAAATGAAAGAATGATTTTTATTTAACATATTAGGTACCATATATACGAAAGCCCTGTTAGATTCCATCAGTGTTGAACTCTTTGGGAATTATATTCCAGGGGAGCTAGACCTGTGCACAGATACACAGTGATTACAAGTGTTCCATAAAGAGCAAATTGTGCCATAAGAAAATACCCACTGTTACTGAAGTTGTAAAAATGTTCTTGACTAGGGACGAACCTGGGGATGCATTGCTATACCACAGAAGTGGGATTTTAAAGCCTAGTGTATTGGTACAGGTCTGTAATTCCAGCACCTGGAAGGCAGAGGCAGGGACAGGAGGATCCAGCGTTCCAGTCCAATTTGGCCTACATAGGGAGTTCAAAGTCTAGGCTACATAGTGAGACCTTGTCTCAAAGAAAAAAAAAAAAAAAAAAAAAAAAGAAAAAAAAAGATATAAATACATAAAATAATTTTAAAAGAACATTTTAGTCTGAGAGCTTGGACATGAGACAGCTAAGGTCTATGGGGAATGCTATAATATTTAAATGATGACCCACAGTAAGAAATACAAGGCATATCTCAGTTAATACATGTGTATATGAATATGTGTATATGTAAAACAAAAACTTTCCAACATAACCAAAACCATCTTTAGCAAGTTGGATGTTCTTGAATAATATGTATTCTTTAAAAAAGTGATCATATTATTTTGTGTGTATAGATGCTTTGCCTGCATGTATGTCTGCACCCACGTGCATGTAGTGCCCTGGAGATCAGAAGAGGGCATTGGATCTCTTGGGATTGGAGTCACAGACAGTTGGGAGCTGCATGTGGGTGCTGGAGATTACACCCAGGTCCTCTGAAGAGCAGCCAGTGCTCTTCTGGACTACCCCTCTAGCACCCCCCCGCCTTTTTTTTTTTTAAAGACAGGGTCTCATTATGTATAGCCTTGGCTCACTATGTAGACCAGCCCTTGAATTCATACATCCACCTGCCTCTGCTTCTTGAATGCTGTGATGAAAGGCTTGTGCCACTATGCCCAGTCCAAATATTATCTAAAAGGAAAAATACCCCCCACTCCCCATCTCCCACAAAAAGCAAAACTGGCTTGGGGGTTTGGGGTAGGAGCCTAATTATCACTCATGAAGTAGGTTTCATGAGTTTCTAAATAACCACAACTTGTAGTTAGAGGAGCAGAGGGGTCACTTCATGAGTTGGGCATATTATGTTTTAAAGTAGAGTTAGTTTGGGTTGGGTAGAATATGAGAGATCTGAGAGCTAAATAAATAGTTTGTATTTGGTAGTTAGTGTTGTGCTTTGTAAGCAAATAAAAGCTGGTTTTTTGTCTGGGCCTTTGCATCTCACATTCTATAATTGTGGAATAATTCTCAATAATTCTCAACCTGTGGGGCTGTAACCCTTTGGGTCGCATATCAGATATTTACATTACAGTTCATAACAGTGGCAAAATTACAGTTAATGAAGTAGCAGCAAAATAATTTTATGCTTCCACCACAACATGAGGAACTGTATTAAAGGGTCACAGCATTAGCAAGGTTGAGAACCATTGTTGTAGAGACTTATTTCCTTTCCTGAACCTCTGCTTTCTTACCAAGAAATTGATAATCTTACCTTTCTGACTAAGGTTGTTATGGGACTTTGATGATTAAAATATGTTAACATAGCATTGAAGTATGTTAACATATATCATTAATGTATAGCTATGGAATTTTGAGTAGAGAATTTAAGTCAAGAACTATGTATTAGACTTTCTTTCCCTTAGTGCTAAGGATTGAAACTGGGGCTTTGCACATGCGAGGCAAATGCTCTACCACTGAGTTATGTCCCTAGGCTTATTTATTCAGTCTGACAGTACCCTACAGTGCTGGGGCAGTGTGGTAACACAATAAGATAGGAGATGAGAAGACCAGTTAGGAGCTCATAATGAAGCTCCGAAGGGCTGGAGTTAGGTAGCAGGATTGGGGATGAGGATGGGACAGCATTATTGTAGTGGAGAGACTGCGTGACTAGGAAAATTCAAACGGCGGCAGCTGAATGGACTGTATTTTTGGGTAGCATAGTGGGTGCATTACAATAGACAGTTTCTTTCATGTAGTAAGGGCTTAAACATTTTTGTATGATTAAATTTGCAAACTGGGATGGACTGTGAATAGAAATAGCAATGAGTAGGATATGAGAAGGAGGAGTTAGATTACAGGATATTTTTTGATGGACTAACAGAATTTACTCAAGAATCTTTGGATACTTACACTGTTCAAAGTTTTATGGTAGGCAACAAAAGGATATATCTAGGTTTATGAATGCACAACCATTTTCCTGAGGCATTTATCTAGGAATGAAATATATGCATCTGTCTATGACACAAATTATATGACAGTTTTGATCAGGCTTTGTGGAGGAATTGGTGTGGAGCTTAGAACTTGAACTTAGAACTTGGTAGGACTGTATAGGCAAGATGATGAGGGCAGCAGACATGACAGTTCTGGGTGTGTTTAGGGGCTGGTGGTTTAAATAGCTGTAATTAAGGTTTGTGTTGAGGAATGGAAATAAAGCCAGAAGATAGTAGAGGGAGAGCTCAAAATCCGGACCAGAATGACTGAAAGCATTTATTGAAATATGCCCAATAAGGTATTCTAATCCTAAAGGCATAGCATAGTATGTTTTACAGCTTACTATTTACGTATCCATTTACACAGCTACCTCCTAGCTTAATGTATAGGAGATTTCTAACATTCTTACATCCCCATAAGCTCCCTGTGTGTCTGTGTCTGCCTCCAAGTTAGAAGATGTCTCCTCCAAACCACAGTAATTCTAATCTCTGTCATAACTGCTCTCTGTGGCTTTGAACTTCATATAAATGCAATATCACCTCTGTGTCTGTTGCATATAGCAGTAGTTTATTTTTCATCCCTCCTTAGGTGTCTTCTATATTACTATTCATCAGTGTATTTACCCAGTCTACAATTGTCGGACAGTAGAATAGTCTGTAATTTGGAGAACTCGTAGGAGCTGTAACTTGACTTAAGATATAGTGGGGAACTATTGATGAAATTTTGTTTTTTAACTGGTGAGTTTTGATGAGGAAGTGAGAAGAGGGTTTAAGAATGGAGTCTTAAGACCTTTTCCTTGTGTGCTGGAGACGTAACTGGAAGACATGTATAAGGCTGTGGCAAAGTGAAGTTTTGAGGATGGAAGTCGGCTGGCAGTAATGGTAGTGGAATAAAGGTGACTGAGGACTGTGGTCCTGCTAACAGATGGTTTGGTCACGCTGTACTGGTTCAGTGTGTTAGGACGGTGGGCCAGGTGTTGGGATCACACTGTAGCCCCAGCACTGGAGTGCTGAGGTAGGAAGAGTGCAGGGACTCTGATACCAACTTGGGCTACATGAGGAGATTTGGGTTCAAGACAAACCACTATACCTGGCTTTATAAATAAATACAATAAAAAAGAAACCAGTGTCTGTTCAGATTCCATAGGACTAATAGAGTGTAGCAGAGAGTGATGACTGAAAGGTTATTTTGGGGGAACTGTGGAAGAGTGTCATAGGAAAAAGGAAAGGTTGAGGCAGTGTTAAGAGGGAGAGCACTGAGCTGGGCACGGTGGCGCACACCTTGAATCCAGCTCTCGGGAGGCAGAGGCAGGAGGAGCTCTGAGTTCAAGGCCAGCCTGGGCTACAAATCGAGTTCCAGGACAGCCAGAGCTACACAGAGAAACCCTGCCTCAAAAATAAATAAATAAATAAACAAATAAATAAATAAATAAATAAATAAAGGGGCTGGGGTGGGGAGGAGAGAACACTGTAGAAAGTTCTAGGTTAGACCTAGAGAAAATACCTACAATTTGGGTTAAGAGGAGTGGTCTTAACATAAGCCAAGGCCCATGCAGAATCTTGAACCATGAATCTAGTGTAAGAATGCAGTATACAAACCAAGATCTTTAAGTGTCCCTGCCAAAGAGATAAGGACTTGAGTGGTGGGCTGAGGGCTTGGTACATGGAACTTTAGTTTTCTCTTGTGGTGTTCAAGGAAGCCAATCACCAGAATGCATGGAGGTGTACTCAGTGAGCTAGGAGAGTGTGGAAGCAATGGATGTAGGGATTGTATTGAGTTTACTTTAAGAAAGATGAATATGTTATTCTGAAACCGGAGGCAAGAAGTAGCAGATGGATGAAGGTACCACATTTTAGAAGCTGTAAAGAGGATTATAGGTACCAAAGGTATGATCTGAGAATTTCATGGAAGGACTTGCGTATTTGAATAGGATTAAGCATTTCAGTATGGAAATGATGTAGATTAGTTGATAGGATAGGTATATTTAGAATAAATTGTGGAAGATTTAATGTGTTTCTGCTGATTTTTGTCAAGACAGGGTTTCTCTCTGTAACAGTCCTGGCTGTCCTGGAACTTGGCTTTGTAGACCAGGCTGGCCCTGAGCTCACAGAGGTCCACCCGCCTCTGCCTTCCTAGTGTTGGGTTTAAAAGTGTGTGCCACCACTGCCACCATGGGGCTATCTCCTGATATATATAAATTTATTTATTTTTATTTTATGAACATTAGTGTTTTGCCTTCATGTATGGCTGTGTGAGGGTGTCAGATCTGGAACTGGTGTTACAGACAGTTGTGAGCTGCCATGTGAGTGCTAGGAATTGAACCCAGGTCCTCTGGAAAAGCAGTTGGTGCTCTCAACCACAGAGCCATCTCTCCAGCCCTCTCCTGGTATTTTTTTTTTAAATTTTTAAAATTTTCTTTTTTTTTCTCTCTTTTAAAAGATTTATTTATTTATTATATATACACAGTGTTCTGCCTGCATGTATGCCTGCAGGCCAGAAGAGGGCACCAGATCTCAATACAGATGGTTGTGAGCCACCATGTGGTTGGTTGCTGGGAATTGAACCCAGGACCTCTGGAAGAGCAGCCAGTGCTCTTAACCTCTGAGCCATCTCTCCAGCCCTGTCCTGGTATTTTTAATACCTAGTGTGTGAGTGGAGAAACAGGTGAGGATAGACCAACTCACTGAGGAGCTGCCTAGTGGGTGTTGTAGAAGAGCGTGCTATTCTGAGGAGGGCAGTACTGAAGGGATTGATAGCTTCAGAGTGTGCAGGGAGTAAGTGAAACTAAATGCCAGTGAAAAGCAGGTGTAAAGCAAGGTATGGCGATGCATGCTTGTAATTCCAGCACTCAGTGAACGGAGGCAGGAAGAATTCGAAGCCAGCCTGAGCACAGAATAAGGCCCTGTCTGTCTCACGAAGATGGAGTGTCTCACTAGACGATGCATGGTTGTGGCTAACAAAGTCTTGGAGGTTATGAAGCACGCCGAGTTGGTGGGTTGCTTGTCAGTGTGTGTGTGGATAGCTGAAGTGCGGCATGCTTTAGGAAGTGAGGAAGGTACTGAGGCGAGGGTTCGAGCACAATGTTGACCTCACTGAGAGTAGAGGCTAATTTAGAACAGAGTCGTTGGGGGAGGGCAGGGAAATGTTTCAGGAACTGGTGGATGAGCAGAAGGGATGGGCGAAGTGCAGAGCGGGGCTACCCGGCAAGTGACAGAGTAGTGATAGCAGGAAGACATCTCATCACACCCGAGGGCAGGAGAAAGGTGCTTCAGACAGTAGAGAAGCGTTGGGTAGGAAAGCGCAAGTGTGAGAGAAGAGGGAGTGGTCACAGCAGTCTGGCCAGAGGTGACAAAATCCCAGCTTGTTTTTGAGGTATGGGATTGAGAGAAATAGATAGACTTGTTAGTAGTCAGCAGTTCTTTACTTTCTGTACAAAATAACATTTGTAGAATCATTGCCTTTATGTGGAATACACAGATAAATTTAGTTGAGAGGTATGCGCATTAGAAAGGGAGCATAAAATGAAGTAGATATATATATATATATATATATATATATATATATGCATATGCAAGATGAGACATAAGGCTTGTAGTTGTTGACTGTAGAGTATGGACAAGTACCCCTCCCCCTTTTTTTTTTCTTCTTCGAGAGATTGCCAATAGTAGTCCAGGCTGGGCTTGAACTTGCTATCTGGCTGAGGATGATCTTGAACTCCTGATTCTCCTGCCTCTCCCTTCCAATTGCTAGATTATAGGTCTCCCTTCCAAGTGCTAGATTATAGGTTTGTGTACCATATCTGGTTTTATGTGCTGCTTGAGTGAAATCCAGAGTTTGGTGCATGGTATTGATGCCCTCTAGCAACTGAGCCACATCCCCTGCCAGCATATCAACATTGCCATAAAGTTGATAGGAGCTAGTTAGACTGGAAATAAATGAGGAGGGAAGGAAGAGCAGCTTGCAGGAGAGCAAATGTGGAGAAGACAGGCTGCCTAGGAAACACCCTGTATATAGTGAGATCAAGGACAGACTCAGAAGGAACAGGTAGACAGAAGTAAAAGGCCCCTTCCTGTGTCAAGTCTTAGTTCACTGTTAGTCTTTCTGCGTGTTTTCTTTGCTGTCCCTTGGCTGGCCGAAACTGCCACCCTTCTGTCTCTGACCCACCCCCTAGGGGCTGAGACTGCTTTCATACCTCACTTATGTCATCCACTTTCTTAGTTTTAGAAGGTAGCTTTCCCTCCCATTTATTACTGATGTATAGACACCTCCTCCAACAATTCTAAATATGTTTTCTTGGGTTATTTCTAGTTAGTTTTCTTTAGTTTTTTTTTTTTTTTTGACAATTTTGTACATGTATATTCTAGTCTTACTTATCTATTGAACATCTTTAAAGGCATTGACTTGCTAATCTCAAAGACAAAATACAGTTTAAATGGAAACTTTGCCACCTATAACCTAAACTCCTTACTTTCTTCCATGTACTCGCCATCACTGCTGGTGCTAAGACCCAGGTCTGGCCTCTGCTCCCAGACTGAGCCTGTCCAGCTCCGTAATGGCACCGATGTGTCAAAGCTTTGCTGTCACTTTTTCCTTTGCACTGTCCAGGATTTGACTTTATAAAAAGTGCCTGTTAGTGTATGTGTTGCACGTACAGGTTAGAGGGTAACTTTGTGGAGTCACTTCTACACCTTTTGTGGGTCTGGGGGATGCGTGGTTCACATGACTTTTTAGAGAATATTTGTAAACATTTTAAAGGTGGATGGTAAGTTGTTGAAAGCTGGATTGGAGATAAAGTGGTTGGAGATATAGCTCAGTGGTGGAGGGCTTGTCTAGAATTCCTGACCTAGGTTTAGTTCTATCCCTAGTACTGCCGAAGGGAAAAACATGAGGTGGGACATACCTAGGAAATGGGTTGTTTACAGTGACTGCTTTCTGGAATAGTTTCACAGGATATGAATTATTAGCTTTGAGAGAATGAGAGAACAGACCAGAAAAATGAGTGACTGAGGAGGCAATTTTATGAGTTACTTGGTAGGCTCTGGGACAAATTATAAAAGTTAAATTTGGTGAGATTTTGACTAGCAAAGTGGGAGTGTCCTGGAAGAGACTTAGGAAACTTGTTAGGTAAATTCAAGAGTGAATGGAAAGATGGGTTAGAGAAAAATTCCTTAAGGAGAAATACAGTTCTTATGTAAAGCCAGAGGGAGGGAAGACTGAATTGAGCAAATTAAGGGATAGAGAGAGTCAGAAGTTACTGAGGTTTCTTCCTACTGAAGGCAGAGTTCTTCCATGTGCCTAGAAACTGGACGACTGGCTGCAGTTTGTAGGGATGCAGGTTTTTACCAAGACTCCAGAAGCCTCACTTTTCATTGCAGACACCCGGGAATAGGGAGTCCTCGAGGCCCCTGGGGTTTTGGAGCTCTAGACGACCCGGGAGCCTGGCCCCAGGGTGCGGAGGCACAGAGCGGAGGCGAGCCACGGAGCCCGCGGGACCTACGCGCTTGCTTGCGGCCAAGGCCCCTTGGCGGCGGTCAAGGGAGCCTAGTGAGCCGGGAGGAGGAGCCTTTGTGTGGAGCGCGTGCGCCCGAGGCCTCTCGGCGCTGCTTCCGGATCGGATCGGCGGCGCTGGGCCGCTCTGCCAGTGTGCCTCGGTGCTGTGTCTGTGCCGGGGCCAGGGGCTGCTGCTGCTTCTCCTGCTGGCTGCACCGTGTTTACAGCTTTATGGTTTGTGGGAAGGTCAGGCTGGAACTCGGTCTACTAGACAACTTTAAAACTCTGTGTGTGCCGCAGTCCTTATGTTGGCCGTGCTAGTACAACCTGCATGGTTAGTGGTGAGAACGCTCCAGAGGCCTTTCCAGGATTAGGTAGGCTGTGGGGCAAACTTTTGCTCTCCAGACTGCTAAGTATTTTTTATAGTCAAAGAACGGCTGCTTGTGTAGCAGACCAAAGTTAGGAAATGCAAACTTCCTTCCCGCTTGCATTTGCCTTTTTATATATCATAATTATGACTTGTTCAGTTTCTCATATAGAACTTTGAAAAAGACTTACTAAATGTGTGGAGAGCAATGATAAAAGTACCACATGTTTGTGAAATTTCAAAAGTGTTGAATGTTACCATAAATAAGTTAAACAGAATTTTAGAGCTAATACATCTAAAAATATGTTTGCAATTGTCTTTTAGGTGTCTAAGGCAGTCCTGGGTTTTTCTGCCGTTTCTGGATAGTATTATCAGCATGGTCTGAGTGTAGAATCTCAATCTGAGGGAGTACTTTGTTGAGATTACCAGTGTGTTTTGCAGCTGGGAATAGACTCTGGGTCTCTTATTCCCAGTCTGGTGACCTATCCAAGAATAGACTAATGAAACTGGCTATTTGTCTGTTTGGAGTGAAATGTGGCCGAGTTGGTTTTATAGTAAGCATTGAAAAGCTAAGAAAATGAATGTGGCAATGTTTAATTTATTGTTGAAATGTGTAACCTTAAGTGTAATTTATTTGCATGGGTTTCTTTGGCCTTTAAAAACATAAAGGCCGTGACAATATTCCTCAGTGTGATTCCTTTTATGGGATTTGTGCTGCATTGCATTTGATTAAATGGGTCGATATAGATGCTTGTGGCATTTAACTCTGGGTGGCTGTGTTTTCCATGTGAATATTCTCAGTGGTCACAAGTAACTCAAATGCTTAGCCTTTTCAGAATGCCAGGGAGAAGAGGGCTTGTTTATCAGTTGTTTCAGTTTTAAACCTGGTCTGGCCATAGCACAGGCCTGTGAGGCTTGAGGCAGAAGGATTACCACTTCCAGGTGAGTCTGGACTACATAGCCAGACTGTCTCGCAATAAAAATGAAAATAAAGCTTTTGGCCAGGCACTCGGGAGGCAGAGGCAGGAGGATCTCTGTGAGTTCAAGGCCAGCTTGGTCTACAGAGTGAGTTCCAGGACAGGCTCCAAAGCTGTAGAGGGAAACCCTGGTTCAGAAAACCAAACAAAAACAAATGAACAAAAATAGAAAACCTTTGAACTTCTTTATTGAGGATGCTTAACAAGGTACAGATAGAAATATTTATGACTGTCTCTCACAGCTTTTAAGAATAATTAAAAGATTTTTAGTTAAATTTTAATGTGTATGGATGTTTTGCTTGAATGCATGTATGTGTACCACATGTGTGCAGTGTCTCCAGAGGCCAGAGACGGTGCCATGTCAGACCCTGTGGAACTGGAGTTACACCAATTGTGAGCTGTCGAGTGGGCGCTGGGAATTGAACCTGGATCCTTTGGTAGAGGGGTAACTGCTTTTGACTGTGAAACTATCTCTCTAGTCTCTCTCCCACAGTTTGTATGCTGTTATTTTCATTTCCACATTGACCATACACTAGTATTTGGTTAATGGTCTCTTTTAGTTTTTTCAGACCTGGGGATGGAACCCAGGAGGGCCTTGTGCTTGCTAGGCAAGCACTCTACCACTGAGCTAAACCCCCAACCCTGCTTTTTTAGTTTTTTGAGACAGGGTTTCTCTGGGTATCCCTGGCTGTCCTAGGACTCACTCTGTAGAGCAGACTGGCCTCCAACTCAGAGATCTACCTGCCTCTGCCTCTCTGGTGCTGGAACTAAAAGTGTGCGCCACTGTGCTTGGGTGCTGTTTTTAATGAACCTCGTACAGAACTAGTAGTTGTAATTAGGCGTCATTCTCTTTCCACCTGTGTCTCAAAAGAGAAAGAGCCACCTTCTTTCCCATCTTCAAAAGGCCTTGGAACATTCATATTTCATCTCAAACCAGAAATGATTTTGGCAATATGGGCAGGTTTTTTTCTCGTCTTGCTGGGAGATTCTTCTAATTTTGGTGGATAGATGTTAAATATGCTACAGTGTACATGACAACCTTTATAAGAAGTAAATGGTTGAGAAATTATGAGCTAATATTGAGAGTAACCTTCCATCCAAATGTGTGTCTATGAAAGGTACTTACAGTGTGACTACTTGTCATTATCATAGGCATGGCTGATCCTTCCCCAAAGAAGTTCTTGTGATCAAAGGTACAGGGTATTAGAACACAAGATTTTGGAGCTGAAAATGTAATCAGTGTCACTTCTTTGGGTTGTAGATGATGAAATATTGGGACTTACCCAAGGTCTCATAGAGAATGCAGAGCTTGCCTTTTGTTATTTTATATATATAGTTTAGTTTTAACTAACTTACTTTATTGAAATTTAATTTTTTTTTTTTTTTTCTTTTTGAGACAGGGTTCCTCTGTGTAGTTTTGGTGCCTATCCTGGATCTGGCTCTGTAGACCAGGCTGGCCTTGAACTCACAGAGATCCACCTGGCTCTGCCTCCCGAGTGCTGGGATTAAAGGTGTGCACCACCATTGCACGGCCCCGAAATTACTTTTAATCATTACTAAGGGAAAGAGTATTACCTTGACGTAATTAAAGTAATCAAATTAAAAAATTAAGCACTTGCATGACAAGAAGTATTCTTTTTCAGTATCCATTGAATTATTGCTACTTTTTCATATGCATGTACATTTGTTGGACTTTTCAGCAAATTATAATCATTGTGCAGTTTTTAATATTTCCTTTTAATATTTTGTGTGTTTGCACACATTTGCATGTGGTGGTGCCTTTCTTGAATGTTCTCCCTTATTTATTTATTTATTTATTTATTTATTTATTTATTTATTTATTTAGGTTTTTTCAAGACAGGGTTTCTCTGTGTAGCCTTGCTATTTTCCTGGAACTCACTCTGTAGACCAGGCTGGCCTCGAGCTCACAGAGATCCGCTTGCCTCTGCCTCCCGAGTGCTGGGATTAAAGGCATGAGCCATTACTGCCCGGCCTCCCTTATTTTTTGAGGCAAGGTCTTTCATTGAATTTGGTTAAGTTGACTGGCAGTGACCTCTAGGATCTGCCTTCCCAGCACCGGTGATACAAATGTGCACTATTGCACCTGGGTGCCGGGGACCCAAACTCAGGTCCTCATGTTTACATAGCAAGTATGTTATTTGCAGAGCTATCTTCGAGTCTTCTCCTTAATAGCTACTTTTAGAAAATGTTCAAAAAGTTAAAAAGACTATACACAATTTTAAAACAAGATCACTTAATGTTAATTTTAACTTAGGTAAAAATTTCTCCCTTCCCTCTCTCTGTGCCCTCTTCTCCCTCCCTCCCTCCCTCCCTCCCTTCCTCCCTCCCTTCCTCCCTCCCTTCCTCCCTCTCTACCTCCCTTCCTCTCTCCCATCCTTCTTCCCTCCCTCCCTTCCTCTCTCCCTTCCTCCCTCCCTCCCTCCCTCCCTCCCTCCCTCCCTTCCTTTTTGTTGGCTTTCACTTAAAGCAGGTCTCTAGCTTCTAGGCCCAGGCAAGCCTGGCTGCCTCCCTCCACCCTTCTGAGCAGCTGGGATTACAGGTACATGCTGACATACTACCTTTAGGAGACAAAACTCCCAACATGCGGCTAGAGTTATTAAAACATCTTTGAGCATATCTATTGTTTTCTGTTTTCTGAGGATCACTGTAACATCGACTGGTGTGTTACTGTAAATCTTCTCTAGCAGGGTTAATTTTAGAAACTTTTTTTTGGAATCTTCAGGAACATAGTTGTGTAGAACATAAATTGGATATTGGTTAACTCTTTTCATATTATGTAACCAGTGTGCCTTTAGGGAGGAATTGTCAGGGTTCTCTTCACGTTCAACAAGACACAAAGGAAGAGAAGGGAAAAATACAAGACATTAATTGAACTTAATCTGTTAAAGTCGTTCTGTGTTATTTTATGTTAAAATGAAATAATTATTGTGTAAGTGTACATGATGTGTGTGGGTGAGGGCAGGTGACAGCTCTGTGGAGCCAGTTCTCAAATGGTTTCTAGGGATTGAGCTAAGGTTGTCAAGATTTACAGTAAGTGCCTTTACCCACTGAGCCAGCCCAAAAATCATCACATAGGAACACATTTATTTTACAGAATTGAAATGCATGTTAGAAAAAGGAAAAATGAGAAACTTTTCAGTTGATATTTTGTTTTTGAAGATGGAATGACCTTCTTACATTTTTATTAGTGTTTTATTATAGACACATTTAAGTAGAGGAAAGCAAAGTCTAGGAATTCCATAGTTAGCAATTGTTGGCCATTCTTGTTTCATTTAGACTTCTACCTTTCCTGTTTTCTACCATCTTTTTAGTTCTTTAAAGATTTCATCTGTTTACTTGTGTGTGTCTGCATCTATCTTGTGAATGATGTGCATATGAATATATGGACACATGTGCTTGTACATGAGCAGAGGCTGGAGGAGTATGTCAGACCCCTTGGAGCTGGGGTTAATAGGCATGTTTTGTAGGTGCTGGGATCTGAACTCCAGTCTTTTTTTTTTTTTTTAAAGATTTATTTATTTATTATGTTCTGTCTGTTATTTATACAATGTTCTGTCTGCACATATCCCTGCAGGCCAGAAGAGGGCACCAGATTTCATTACAGATTGTTGTGAGCCACCATATGGTTGCTGGGAGTTGAACTTAGGACCTTTGGAAGAGCAAGCAGTGCTCTTAACCTCTGAGCCACCTCTCCAGCCCCTGAACTCCAGTCTTAATGATTGTGCTTCAGACACTTAACTGCTGATCCATCTCCCTATTTCTCTTCTCAGTACTTTGTTTATTTTCTTGTTTATTGTGTGTATGCTTGAGTGCACACCCCTGTGCCCTGATTTACCTGTTGAGGTCAAAGGACAGCTTATAGGAGTACCATGTGGGTCCCAAGGATCAAACTCTCAGGTCTGTTAAAAAAAAAAAAAAAGCCAGTGAAAACTTGCTTTTACTTGCCAAGTACCTTTACTTGCCAAGCCTGCTGGTCCCACAGCTCTTGTTATTTTTAGGATAACTTTATTTTGAAAAATTATAGGAAGTGACAAAATTAGTGTAGAAGGCTGTGTAACTGGGTGTGGTAGTCCACCTTTATCCCAGCACTCAGGAGGCAGAAGTACACATCTCTGTGAGCTTGAGACCAACCTGGTCTACATAGCAATTTCATGCCAGACCCTGTCTCAGAAGAAAAAAAAAAAAAGAAAGAAAAAAGAAAAATGCTAGAGACTTGCTTTGGCAGGGGGATGTGTGAAGTCCGTAGTGGTGGTGGTGGGGTGGGGGAGGGAGGAGATGGATTTGAGGGTGAATCAGGATGGCTGCCAGCAGTATTTAATTGAAGAGACTACACTTTTTATACTGTGTAGCTGCACATAAGATTAAATGGGAGACAAGGGGCATCCGAGCTGGAGTGTGGCTTGAGATCGGGGTTGAAGAAACTAGCTTTGACCTTGACAGTAGGCACCAGTCATATGTTAATGAAAGGGCCATAAGTTCCTCTTGCTAGAGATAAGAATGACTGCTTTAGCAAGCAGGAACTGTCCTCAAGCCCCAAGGAATAGAGACTCTTACCCAGATGCCTGACCTTGGGAAAGAGACTTCTCCGGAGCAGGCACTATACTGCAGTTGCCTTATTATTACTGGCTTTACTGTATGGGCCTGTCCCTCATATGCTCCCCAAAGGGAAGGGCCTGATGTCGTACTCTTTTCTCGTTCTACCACACCATTCGGATTTCTCTGTGTTTATTAACTGAACTCTTGCCTTAATGGCCTCAGCTCTGGATCTGAACTGTAGGCATTTCATCCTTGGGGTCAGGTGTGTCCAGGAAATCTCTACCATTCCTGTTCCTGGTATAATTAGGAGGGCATAATGGGATTCCTGAGTGGTGGGGATTTTTTTTTTCCCCAAAGAATTATTTTGTTTAGAGAGCCAACCATTCTACACATTTTCATCCTTTATCAAAATCCACACAAAATTTCCCAAAGGGAAAGGCATTAATAGTGAGAATCATTAAAAATAAAAGTAAAAAGATGCTGGAGAAGTGTGGTATGCAATGTCGAAATGCTGGAACTTTGTCAAGCAGCAATGGCTGCCATTTGGTCCATGCCAGAAAAAAAATAAAATAAAAAAGAATGCTGTGCTTTCTTCATCCAGACATCTTATAATAAGTCACTAAACCCAGAAAATTGACATGCTACTCTATGGTTAGTAAGACTACTAAATGTACAGTTTCTACAATTCTTAGACCTACACTAATAGTGAATATATAATTTTGTGCCACTTTTTTTCTCATGTAGACATTTATATAGCTACTACATGAAGATACAAACTTGAGTTATCACAAAGGCCACCCCTCTTGCCGCACCCTGTGACAGTCCCGTTACAGCGTTGCTCTCTGACTCCTGGCAGCCTGTTCCCTAGCTCTGTGGTTTTGCCATTTCCAGAATGGTATGTAGTGGTAAGTTAAGATACTTTGTTTAACCTTTCACCTTTTGGGCTTGTTGAGTGCAGTGCATGTGCATGTGTGTACGTGCGTGCGGAGCCCAGAGGAGGACTAACGCTCTTGCTCCTCTGCCTGTTTCGGTGAGACGGGGGCTCTTGCCGAACCTGGAGCTAGACTGGTGGCCAGCAGTCCTTTCTCCACCCCTCCCAGTGCTGGGATTACAGGCACACCTGGCTTTTATGTGAGTTCTGGAGACTTGAACTCGGGTCTTTGTGCTTACAGAGCCAGTGCTCTTATCTGCTGAGCTATCCCTCTATCTCTGAGGGATGTTCAGTTTTCTATTGCAAACCTAGGGCTAGCGAACATTGGTACAGGAAATGAGGATTAAGTTTTTCTTTTTTTTCCTTACATATCCAAGGGAAAGATTGCCGAGTTGTATGCTGTGTGTGTTTAGTACTTCTGTGATGGCTGACGGTTTTGAGATTGCCGAGTTGTGTGCTGTGTGTGTGTTTAGTACTTCTGTGATGGCTGACGGTTTTGGACATCCTTCCATGTTTTTATTCTGCTCACACTTTTTTGGTGAAATGCTTTGATATCTTTTGTTCAGTCAGAATAATTTGCTTACTTACTGTTGAGTTTTGAGAGTTCTTCCCCCTTCCTCCTCCTTTCCCTTCCCCCTCCCCCAAGACAGGGTTTTTCTGTGTCGCCTTGGCTGTCCTGGAACCCTCCTATAGACTAGGCTGACCTCGAACTCAAAGATCCTCCTGCCTCTGCCTTCCACGTGCTGGGATTAAAGGCTTGCATCACTACTTGTCCATTTAAGACTTTTGTTAGATGTGTTTTGCAAATATTTTCTTTGAGTTTATAAGCAGAAGAGATTGCTTTTTAAAATAATCTTAGAGACCTTATCATAATACAGTTCCCACTTTGATAAGGTCTGACTTATTTTCATCCATGCAGCATAGCATGCCTCTGGTGCCAAGTTCAAGAGCCCCTTGCCTCAATTCCAAGGTTTTCCCCATCATCGTCTGTGAGCTCTGTAGTTCTGTGTTTGAGTTTGAGATGTGGCTGTATGCTTGGCGGTTGCTTTGTCTGCCCTCTGGGTGCCCTTGTCCCAGCACTGTTCCTTAGTTACAACGACCATCCTTTCTTGTTGGACTCTTCTGCCTCCTTCCCATAACCAGCTGAACATGTATTTCCTGCTTTGGCGCTCTGATTTGTTCGCTGGTCTCCGTGTCGTGGGTGTCTTTCAGGGTCTACTTGCCTGAGCCATAGCTGTGTGGTTTTAGAAGGCAGATTGCTTCCTCCACTTTAGCCTTGGCAAGATCATTGCAGCTTTGTGGCGCCTTTGCCTTTTCATACATAGACTCTCAGTAATATCTGTGAAAACTGCCTTGCCATGCGCTTGATAGGAATTCAGTAAGCCTGTGGTTCAGCTTGGGATACATCGCTTTATTATGTAGACTTTCAATCAGTGACCAGTGATTCCTGTTTATTAATGGGTTAGTAGTAGCCTGATGAACATACTACATTTTGTCTATTAACTGATCAGCATTTGGGTTGTTTAGACTTTTTAGGTATTATGAATAATTCTATTTTCATTATATGTGTCTATATTTTTAAAGAGTTATTTTTTCTCTTTGTGTATGCTGTATGTTGACATTTGCATGTTAGTGGGCATATAGGTATATTGATATCTGGAATCTTTCTAATCACTCTTCTGCCTTAATATTTGAGGCAAGTTCTCTTAGTCAAACTCAGAGCTCATAGCTAGCTTGCCCTAGGACTCTGGTTTTTGAGGCTGAAATTACATGTGAGCTGCTATGCCCACTTACCACTCATTTGCTTATCTGTGTGGGTTCTGGGGATCTGAACTCTGTAAGCACTTTGACCACAGAGTTCCCCAGACCACCTCCTGACCCATCCCACCTTTTGTTTGTTTGTTTGTTTTGTTTTGTTTTTGCGAGACAGGATTTTTCTGTGTAGCTTTGGAACCTATCCTGGAACTCACTTTGTAGACTAGGGTGGCCTCGAACTCACAGAGAGTGCTAGGATTAAAGGCCTGTGCCACCACCACCCAGCCTGTTCGTTTTTTTTTGAGACAGATTATCACTATGTAGGCCTGACTGTTTTGGCTATGTAGTCCACGCTGGACTTGAACTCATAGAGATCCACCTCCTTCTTCTGGGATTAAAAGTGTGCACCCGCACACTCTGCTTAAAAGAGCCTTTTTCAAAAAAAAAATTAAATGGCGGCTAGACAGGTTCTCTACAACTGAGCTCCATCTTTAGTTCCTGGTTTGGTGTAAGCCTTTGCCTTCAGTTTTCTTGTATATATGTAGCAGTAGAGTTGCAGAGTATTGCAGCATCTCAGTATTGAATCAGGTAAGAACCTGCAGCCTTTTCCAAAGTGGCTTTACTATTTTACATCTCCATCAGCATGTATGAACTCTTCAATTTTCCCACATCTTGCCAATATCACCTGAGCGCTCCCTCCCCCAAAGTACCCCTTGCTTCTAATTTAGGGTATTTTAACCCCAACTTCCCTAGTGCTGGGGTGAAAGGGATGTATCACTATGCCAGGCTGGTAACAGCCTTTTTGAGTGCAGCATTCTTTGTGGGCGTGAAGTATTATTTAATGATATGGTATTGTGAAATGTGTCTTTGGGCTTTATCCATTTCGTGGCATGTAACTCATAAAATGCTTGGAATTGCTAATGAGTTTTCTTTTGTCTTTATTGAGTGTAGCTATGCTTGTAACCCCCTAGCTAGCTTTAGGATGGGGACTGGTCACAGGAAAGAACTAGGTATGATTTGTGTATTCCAAGGAGGACAAGAACAAAGGTTGAAAAGATTATCATTGGACAGTAGTATAATAATTTATGCTTACTCAGTGAGACCTCATTTTGAACCCCGAAGAATTGAGTTTGGGGAGCTTCTAGATAGCTCAGCTTGTGGAGCATGTTGTGCTTGAGAGGGTGTGGAAGCAAGGCCATTCTTCCCATGGTCCTTGTGCATGTGTATCTCATCTGATGTTTATTGGTATCTTTTGCATATCCTTTGTAGTGGGCCAGTAATTGTGTTTTCCTGTGTTCCTTGAGAAGCTCAAGCAAATTAATTGGACCAAACAACGTGAGGTTCATGGGAACCCTGATTTATAGCAGGCTTCTCATAAACATTAAGTCCACCAACCTGAGGGTGCATCATTGACATTTTAAGGTAAACAGCTTATCTCCAGATTGAGTTGATCTAAGGTTGTGTAACACCATGACTGAAAACAGCTTGGGAGGGAAGGACTTACTTTATCTCCCAACTCTCAGGCCACGCCCTATCAATGAGGGGACGGGGGGGGGGGGGGGGGGCGCAGGAACTCAAGGCAGGACTGTGGAGCAGGAACTGAAGCCGAGGCCATGGAGGAAGGAGTGCTGTTTACTGGCTTCCTGTTCATGCTCAGCCTGCTTTCTGCTCAGCCTGCTTTCTTACACAATCTTGGACCAACTGCCAAGGAGGGAAGCCTCCCACATCAGTCATTAATCAAGACAGTACCCTATAGACTTGCCTATATACAGGCCAATCTTAGGGAGGCATTTTCTCAATTAAGATTCCCTTTTCCCGGATATGTTTAAGTTTGTGTCAGGTTGACAAAAACCAGCCAGCCCAGATGCCCAGCTAGTGTCTGCTGTGGAATTCGGAGAAATCCCTCCCATACTTCTTGGTGACAGAAAGTCAGAATCTTTGTATGTTCTGGATATTGTGACATGGTTTGTACATACTTCTCTGTGTAAGGGTTGTCTTCACTTTGTTGATGGTGTTTTTGAAGTCTAACACAAGATTTTTGGTTTTAAAAATACGCAGTATGAGATCAACGTTCTCCAGATTTTGTTTAGAGCATGAAATGAACTCGAAGCAGTGTTGTAAAGCAGAGCCCAGACACTTTTCACTTTTGCATCACTGCAATTCTAGACCATGCAGTCTAACTCTTCCCTTTTACGCCCTCAGCCCTGGTGGCCTGCGTGCACTCTGCCTCACTTCCACCGGGGTTGCTTTAGATTCCTCGTGGTGGAGTCATACACTAGCTGACCTTCTGTGGCTGGCTTATTTTCTGTATCATTTTGTTCTCAAGGCTTGGGCACATTGATTACCCCTTTTAAAGTGCTGAATATTTCATTGTATGTTTATGCAACACTGTTTCTATTTTAACATGACATTATTTATCTTATATGTGTGCACACATGTGCTATGCCCGTGCATGGAGGTCAGAAAAACTTGTAGGAATGACACTGAAGTTGTCAGGCTTGGTGGCTGTGCCTTTACCTGCTGTCCCGTTTGAGGACAGCTATTACCGTTCATATTTTCCTTATTTATTATCTGTAGGGGTTCATTGGGTTTGTTTCCACACTTTAGTTATTGTGAACAGTGTTTAAATTCCTCCTTGGGAAGGATTTCAGTTCTTTTGGATAAATACTCTCAGGCAGGTTTACTGAAGTAGGATTTGTCTTTGAGGAGCCTGTAAACCTTCCACAATGCTTTATCATTTTGTGTTCCCGTTAGCAGCGCCCAAGGTTTTCAAGCTTTTCGTATTCTCTCAACATTTATTTTACCTTCTTGATCATGGCCATCCTAATAGGTATGGGGTAATGGTTAGGTTTTTGTTTTTTTTTTTTTTTAGGTTTTCTTAGTAATTATGGTTGTCAAGTGTCTTTTCATGGTTTTATTTTAAAAGGATTTATTTTTATTTTCTGTGTATGTGTGTGCATATACCTATGAGGGCCAGGAGAGAGAGTTGGATTCCCTGGAGCTGGAGTTAGCACTGACAGTTGTGAGCTGCCCAGTGTGGGTGCAGGAAGCCACAGCAAGCGCTGCTAAGGGCTAAGCCATCTCACCAGCTCCTCTTAGGGTGCCCCCCACCCCTCACACCCCAAGGTAAAGCGTTGCTTTGTGTAGCCTTGGCTGTCCCGGAGCTAGCTCTGTAGACCAGAGAGCCACCTGCCTCTGCCTCCTGACGTCTGGGATTAATCACTACTGTTTTTATGTGTTTGTTTGTAAACCAGGTATTGATTTGTGGGAGTGTTGTGGGAATTTCTTCCGTAGGTTGGATGTTCCCCTCATTGGATGCAGTTTGCACATCTTTGACTGCATTCCATAGGGTACCTTTCACCTGATTGTTTTCTTTGCTCAGTAGAATCCTTTCAATTTGATGTAGTTTCACTTGTCTAGTTTTTGCTTTTGTTGCACTTTTTGGGGGCTCATGTTCAAGAAACCATCATTGAATCTTTCCTTTTTTCCCCCCAGGAGATTGATGGCTTCAGTGTACGCCTCTGAGAGGTGAGGTAGTGGCAGGCATTCTGGAGGTTGAATCTAGAGTCTTGCCATGATAAGCATGTGCTGTATCCCCAAGCTGCAGGGCTTTGTGTATTAGTTGCATTGAATCTGTAGATGAGTTGGTAAAATATTCATCTAACAGTACTAAAGTTTCTGATCTGTAAATACCAGATGCCTGTATTGATCGTTCGTAATTCCTTTCAGTCATGTTTTGTAATTTTCAGTTAAAGTATCTGTTTTGTTAATTTTGTAAGTAGGTGCTTTGTATACTTTTGGTGGTACATTAGTGACTTTTCATTTGAGATGTAGTTTCACTATGTAGTTCAGGCCGGCCTGTAACTTATTAATACAGGCTAGCCTTGAACTTTTGAGTCCTCTTGCCTCAGCTCCTGAGTACTAGGGTTCCAAGCATGTGCCTGATTTATATGCCATTCTTTTGCCCCCCCTCCCTTGGTGGTTCCATGGTGTTGCACAAGTCTTGTACCACTGAGCTCCATCCTTAGCCAATACAGACATATAACAGGGTTGTTTGTTTGTTGTTGTTGAGATAGGGTCCCAAGCTGTCCTTGAGTTTATTCTGTGTCCAGGAATGATCTCAAACTTGATTATCTTGCCTCTTCCCCCCAAGTGAAAGGATTACAGGCATGCACCACTATGCTCAGTGTGGTGCTAGAGAACAAACCCAGGGCTTTGTTCATACAAGGCAAGGACTCTACCGTCTGAGCTGTTCCCAGCTAGATTCTTGTGGTTTTTGTTGCATCACGCAACATTGTTGAATTCATCAGTCCTAATTTTTTTTAGTGGGTTCTTTAGGCATGTCTGTTTTCTATGCCACCTGTAGCTATTTACTTCCTTTACAGTATTAATGCCTTTTACTTAATTTTCTTAATTATTCTATAACATCACTTTCTAGAAGTAGCAAGAGTAGACATGCTCGTCTTATTTCTGATCTTAGAGAACAGCGTTTACTATTTTAACATTAATTATGATGTGGCTTTTGGATAGACAGTGTTTATTTGATTGTAGCAATTTGATCAGTCTGTTCTCTTTCTAGTTTGTGTGTGTGCTTGTGTGCATGTGCACACACACAAAGGTGCTGAATTTTACTAAGAATTTTTCCATGTTTCTTGAGATGATTTGTTCAAAGTAATGGTTTGACTTTTAGTTCTTCATTGTTTTGATGTGACATATGTTTTAGTTTTCTTCTGCTGTAATAAAACATCATGACCAAAAGTAACTCGGAGAGAAAGGGTTTATTTTATCTTGTAACTCTCAGGTTGCTCCATCACAGGGAAGCCAGGGTAGGGAGTCTAGGCAGGGACCTACTGAAGCAGAAGCCTTGGAGGAGTGCTGCTTATTGTCTTGCTCGATGGGCTTTATTAAACAACTCAGGACCACCTGCCCAGGGTGGCACCTTCTCCTGTGGACTGGGCCTGCACATCAGTCATTAAATAAGAAAATGTCTTATAGACTTTTGCCTACAGGCAGTTTAGATGGAGGCATTTTCTCAGTTGAGGGTCTTCTTCCCAAATATGTCTAGGTTTGTGTCATGTTGACAAGAAATAACCAGAACAGCATATTACATTGACTTTTAGAGTTAAATCAGCCTGGCATTTCTGAAATGACTTCTATTTGGCCATGGTTCATAATCCTTTTATGTGCTGGTGGCTTTGGTATGCTAATATTTTTTGGTGAGGATTTTTCCTCCATACTCACAGTGCTATGACTTGTCTTTTCATGTGGTATGTTTGTCTTGTTTTGGTTTCAATACTACATTTTTCATTTATTTATCTATTTATTTTTGAGAGAGGGTCTTTCTTTTTTTTTTTTGGTTTTTCAAGACAGGGTTTCTCTGTGTAGCTTTGCACCTTTCCTGGAACTCACTTGGTAGCCCAGGCTGGCCTTGAACTCACAGAGATCCGCCTTGCTCTGCCTCCTGAGTGCTGGGGTTAAAGGCGTGTGCCACCACTGCCCAGCGAGACAGGGTCTTTCAATGTAGCTCTGGCTGGCCTCGAACTCACTGAACATTCCTGTCACTGTTTTGGGAAAAATACGTTAACATTTGGTTTCAATTCTTCATTAACAACTAGGTAGAAATAACTAATGAATCCATCTTTGCCTAGAAAATTTTTGCAGGGAGAGACTTTTCAAGAGCCCAGTTTTCTTTAATGGTTATAGAACTATATATCATTACTTTTTTCTTTTTCTTTTTTGGTTTTTCAAGACAGTATTACTTTCTTCTTGATTGAGTTTTGGTAGCAGTTCTCAGCACTTTTTTTTTTTTTTTTAACTTTTTTGTTGTTGTTTTTCCGAGACAGGGTTTCTCTGTGTAGCTTTTGCGCCTTTCCTAGAACTCACTCTGTAGCCCAGGCTGGCCTTGAACTCACAGAGATCTGCCTGTCTCTGCCTCCCGAGTGCTGGGATTAAAGGTGTGTGCCACCCCCCCCCCCCCCCCCCCGGCAGTTCTCAACACTTTTAAGAGTGTAACACTGTTTGCAACCTTCCCTTTTTAACTCAGGTTCTATATTGATAAAGTCATTTTATTCTTGATATTGCTTGTGAGCCTCCTGTTTTGTTAGTTTGTTAGAGGTGTGTGTGGTGGGGGTGGTGCTAAACAGGGTTAGAGGTAGCCCAGGCTAACCTCAAACTTCTTTTGGGCCTTATGGCCTTTGGGTCTTGAATTTGCTATGTAGCTGAGGATGGCAAACTTTTGATCCTCCTGCCTCCATTTCTGAAGTGCTGGGATTACAGGTGTGTGCTCACATCTGGTTTATGTGATGCTGAGGATAGAATATTGGGCTTTGTACATGCTAGGTAAGCACTCTTCTTTTGAGCTGTATCCTTAGCCAGGTTTATAAAGTTTTATTTAAATTTTCTCTCTTTCCTATCTCATTGATTTCTGCTCTACTTGTTTAAAGTTCACTTTGCATTTTCACAGTTTGCATGAGTGTGAATGCACATGTGCATATATATTCCTTTGCATGTGTGTGCAGTACCAGAGGTCACCGTTGGGTATTATTTTCATTTGCTCTCTATCTTATTCTAAAATCTTTGATACATTTTTTTTCCAAGATTTATTTTGTTATTTTAAGTTGTGTGTATGCATGTGTGTCTTTGTGAGGGTATGTACACATGAGTGCAGATGCCTAGGAAGGCCTAGACAC